>NW_027397066.1:26637558-26744091 GCF_003265705.2 Callorhinus ursinus | reverse complement strand
TTATGTAATATATGGTGATTAACATAACAATAAAAAATTAAAAAAAAGATTATTATGAAACTAAACATACTCTTACCATACAATTTAGCAATTACACTTCTCGTCACTTACCCAGAGGACTTGAAAATTTATGTTCGCACAAAAAGCTGCACACAGATATTTAGAGCAGCTTTATTAATTGCCAAAACTTGGAAACAACCTAGATGTCCTTCAGTAGGTGAATGAATAAGTAAACTCTAATACATCCAAATAATGGAATATGATTCAGTGCTAAAAAGATATGAGCTATCAAGTCATGCGAAGACATAGAGGAAACTCAAACATATATTACTAAGTGAAAGAAGCCATTTGAAAAAATCTATATACTGCATGATTCCAACTATATGACATCCTAAAAATGGCAAAACAATTAAGAGAGTTGTTGTCAGAAATTGGGAGGGAGAAAGGAATAAATAAGTGGAGTACAGAGGATTTTTAGGACACTGAACATACTCCACATGATCCTATAATGGTAGATACATGTCATTATTCATTTGTTCAAAATCATAGAATGATAACCCCCTGATGCAAACTATGGACTTTGGGTAATCATGATGTGTCAAAGAAGGTTCATCAACTATAAAAATGTATCATTCTGGTGGAGGATGTTGATAATGGGGGAGGTTGTGTATATCTAGGGGAAGGATGTATATGGGAAATCTCTGTACCTTCTGCTCAATTTTGCTGTAAAACTAAAACTACACTAAGATTAAAAATTAAAAATTTAATCTAGTAAAATTTTATAAAGTATTTCATATCAAATATACACGTTTTAAATAACATTTTCTAACCAATAAAATTATACTGATGATTGAATATCCCATTGTTATTAGTTATAAATAAATATGATAAAAGGAGGTTTTTTAAAGTTTAGCTTAGATGTTATTTTTAATTGAATATGAATATGAACTTTACTCCTTTCATAGTTCAGACATAACAGATACTCTGTATCATGTTTAAGAGTTTTGAATAGAGTACATCATTAACAAAGTTGACCCAGATTTCTGTGTATAGCTTAATTATAAATATCCATACATGTGTGGCAAATCGTTGTTTTAAGGCTGTTAAGAAGAGGTTGGCTATCACTAGCAATTCTGAGATTTTGATAGTAGGGAATAATGGTTCTTTGATTATATGTTAAGCATTCATAATTGTAGTTACCAAATAAATGGCCTGAAAAATATCACATTAATAAAAGAGTAAATAACTTGAAAAATAAAATGATCTTAATCAAATAATTAAGATGAATATTATGTAAATTCCATTTGGAAAGAGTAGTAAAGATAAATAGAACAATATGGAGTTTATAATCACTTGTATTTTACCTGTAAGTTCTCTTTAGGCTTTATTTCAGCTTTTTCTAGCATTCTTACTCTTTCTTTTCCAATTTATGTTGTATATCTGTGTTTGAGTATGTGTGTTCTTTTTTAAGGAAGTGGTTTGTTTTCTCATAAGATGTCTTGGCAAACTGAGGAAGACTGCAAGTCTTCGGTTTTCTCACTATATTGCCTTTAACAATTAATCCAAAAGTTCGTGACTTTGATTTCCTCAGCTGTAAAATAAGAATTTGTATTACATAATTTATGAAGTCATTTTTACCTTTTCAATTCTATGACTTCTATGGATTTATATTTCATTCTTTAGGTAGTAAGAAAGTCATTGAAAATCCCTTGAGAAAGGCTTTTTTTTTTCCCCCTCCTCTTTCTGAACTCCTTGAGTAGTTTTTACCCTAGTATTCTTAGACACTCAAATGTTGAGTAATCGTTGGTACAGTTTGATTAGATTTTGGAAGCATTATCTGTTTCTCTTCTTTCTTTTTTCTATATTAAGTTCTACGTGTCTAAGGATCTTAACAATAGGCATCTGTTACTACCTAAATATAATGTCAGAAAAGTATTTGCCTCATTTGGAGTGCCAAATGTCTTCCAAGCACTGTGTGTGATACATACTTACATCCACCTGGAAAGAGTGGTCTCTATTTACACTTTAAAAATTCACAAACAAAAACTGAAAGTTAAAATCTTATTTAGAGGCAGACATCAATTTGCAGAAACCAATTTAAACTCAGATCTGCCAAATTCAAAAGTTATTTTTCTTTCTTCTATACCACACTGAATTTGAGTCACTATTAAAAACTGAATGCATAAATAGTCTCAAAGCATTGCCAAATAAAGGAGTTTAAGGCAAATCATTTTCTTTTTATTGAACATAGCCAGTGTATTTTAATTTTTAAAGTCAAGGGCTAATTGTAAATGTGTCCTTCTTCCAGGCCAAACTGGATTATAAACTCCTTGAGAGGAGAAACCAGGGTGTTCAGGGTAATTTTCTTCATTTTTCAGCACTTAGCCTGTTAACTTTCACATAGAATCCCTTTCTAAATACCAGTTTAATTATATTGAATTAAAGAATATGCTAACACCTTTTGGTTCTTAGGCATATGTGTGTTAAAAGAATGCTATTTAAAGAATTTAAATAAAATTCTTGATTAATGAAGATCTCTGTAACAACAGTTTGTCAGTGAAAGAACATTGGTTTGAGTTTATGGGATGTAACACCCAGCATGACATGTGCTAGTTAATGAACAAAACTTTTGGACCCACTTGGGGGCAGTTTCCATATGTGTTAATGACACACAAAATAATATTAAAGCTATGTCCCTTATCTAAAATCATTAGCATGTCCCCTATCTAAAATCATTAGATATGTCCCATAACTATGTCTATGTGCCCTTTGTATGTCTGTATCTATGTCCTCTATCTATTCCCCTATCTAAAATCATTAAAGCTATGTTCCCTATCTAAAATCATTTAAACCACCTTTGAAATAATCCGGGGCAACCTTTCAATAAATGCAACTTGTTACATAATAGTTCAATGAAAGTATAAAATATCATTTTTAATTTCTCTGCAAATTCTTACATTGAGTAATTCAAGGACTTTGATTTTTAATTTATAAAGCTCATTATGAACCATGTGATAAGAAGGAAATCATATTTACCCCTTAGTGCTGGAAGTAATGTGAAAATTATATGTCAATAAATGTGATTTTTTTAAGTTCTATTTTAGTAAAGAGAAACAAAATCAAAGATGTGTAAGTAAAATGTTTCTTTCAATAACTAAACCCCTTAAGTGGGTAATAATATAAAAAGCTTTAGATAATGCTGCTTTCCAGATAAGGGATTATTATGGTAGTGGAGGTTTTGTTTTCCTCACTGCTATTGAAAAAAAAAAAAAGTCACGAGGGTGATTTTAATGATTTATCCTGAACTTTAAGCTGTATAAGGTGGGAAGAAATAAAGCTAGTGCGTATGTATAAAAGGGTGGAAAGATCCATGATTCTAGTTTCTAGTGTGTCTAATGGCTGTAGGAATTGGGATCCTGGAGGGAGAAACAGGAGCAGACGAAGGAGGTGGTCAGAGAGCAGAAGGTATGAGACTGAAATTATGGGGTGAGAGTAATGAAATGATTTCAGGGAAAAAATCTGAGCTATGGCTAAGATGGTGAGTGGTTGATATGAGAATAGAGGACAAGATCATTGAAGAAGAAAAGAACTAAGAAGCCAAGTTTGGGAAGAAAATGCTTCACAGATTTTGAAATCATCAATATTTCTGTAAAATTCTATACTTCACTTAAACTGCAAATGCTGAAAAATCTTTCATTTCTAGTTTCGGTTGTATCTACTATTCATACAATATATACATTAGTGAAATATAATGCTACAAGCATGTTTCCCTATATGTAACTTCAAAATAAATTCTTACACAAACCATTGTCCATATGTTTTGCTATATTACTAAAGATTTCCAGACATCAGGTTAGATCTATGTCCTGAATCACATCAAATGGACCGTAGAATAAAAACAAAATCTTTTTTTCATTTTTTTTCATTTCTACTAACATATCTTAACTAACATCCCAGCACTATAAAGCAGTGATGTCCAGTAGAAATAGAATGTGAGCCACATATATAATTTAGAATGTTCTAGACATTTATAGGTTTGAATACTGTCTGATTGAAATGAAAGCTGTGCAGACTATGAAAAAAATAAAATAAAATTTTCTAATAGCCACATTTAAAAATGTAAAAAGAGATAGGTAATTCTGATCTAATAACATATTTAACCCAATGTAGCCAAAATATTATCTTTTCTACATGTAATCAATATGAAAATCACTAGTGATAGTTTATATTCTTTTTTATAATCTTTGATATCTTGCATGTATTTAAACTTCTAACATATAATTTGGATTAACCCTATTTTGAGGGCTCAACAGCCATGTGATAATTGGCTATAATAGTGACATCACAGGTCTAAATATCATATTTAATAAAATAAAATATAATAAAATATAGCAGTGAGACATCACATAGGCTTTATTTTTTTATTTATAATTTTTAACTAATATTGGAACATTTTATTTTTCCAAGAAAAAGAAAGAAAGAAAGAAAGTTCTATGGTGCAAACAGCACCCAGGTGAATTAAGAGAATAGGTTTATTCATACTTTGATTGCATCCATTTTTACAGACCTTAATCATATCAATAGTTCATCCTACTAGAGCTCTATTTTATTTGCTCTGTTATCTTGGACTCCTATTTGTGAAATAATGATGGCTGTTTTTCTGCATCTTTTCACTCACAGGATTGGCTTTCTTAATTCTGTGAGTCAGTAGAAAATAGAAAATACTATAAAGAGTGTAATTCAGTAGAAAATAACTAAGTCACCTAGATGTGCTCCATTTTAGTAATCAAATGCAGATTTTTCTGTTTAAAAGCCACCCCTTGATTTCAAATCATTAAATGTTAATTTGGTGTGATTATTTTTAGGTCACATAGGTTCTATACATTTTAATTTGTTTGTGAATTGAATAAATCATCACTCAGCCTTTGCCCCAGAGTTTTGTTTTTGGGCAGGGGAGGTTGTTGTTTCCTTTTAAACAAAATTATTTAATCATAGTTCTTTGTTCTTTTAAATTTGGAGATATTTTGGAATTGTTTTCAATTTTTTATTTGAGTAGAGTTGGCACAAAATGTTACATTTGCTTCAGGTGTACAACAGCCACAAATAAATGTGGCTAAATGTGCTTCTTTATACGTTATGCTGCTTCCCACAAGTGTGCTTCACCACTATTACAAGTGTCGTTGACTATATTCCCTACGCTATGTCTTTTATTCCCGTGACTCATGCATTCCATGAAAGCTTGTATCTCCCACTCCCCTTCACCCATTTTGCTCATCTCCCCACCCACATCCGCTCTGGCAACCATCAGTTTATTCTCTATACTATAGATCTCATTCTTTTTGTTTGTTCCTTTAGTCATTTGTTTGTTTTTTTAGATTCCATGTATGAGTGAAGTCATGGTATTTGTCTTTCTCAGCGTGACTAATTTCACTTAGCATCATACCCTCTATGTCCATCCATTTCAGGGCGAATTTCTGCCACATGGTTAATCTGAGAGTCTTATAAGTGGTGAAAGCCACTTTCAGTCCAATCACATTATGTTATTAAAATTCCATATGATAATGGTATTGCCCCAACATCCTTATTTCTGATGTCTCAAATTTTTTTTCAGGCAAGTTATTCATGAAAACCCTCTCTAAAGTTCACTACTATTGGTAAGGAAAATCTGTGTCCTAAGATGGCCGACTGAGACAGCAAGAGAGACCCAGTTCTTGTCCCGGGGCTCTTCCGGGTTCTTCTCCCTGCCCTGCTTCGTGCACGTGCCAAAAGTGTCAAGTATACAGTAGTAGAAGTGTATAAATTGCCCCCTTTGTTTGTGCTGGGGCTTGGAACTTTGAAGACCACTCTCCTCTGAGCCCGCCTGTGTTAAATAAACCTCCTATCTTCCAAGATCTCCAAGTGCTGCTTGGTTCTTCTGTTGGGCAATCCAGTACAGGTTCCATAAAACTTGGTTCCCTGATTGGGAAACCCAACCATGCTGGCCCATTGTTGCCACCAGTTTGGGGGCAATGGCAGGCCAGTGACGGAACAAGGGATCATAGTGGAGAAGGCACGCCCTGCCTAATTGTCGGCAGTCTCCCAAGCCAGTTGCCTCGGGCTGCCCTGCTCCACTGTTCCCACTGGACTCAAGGAGACGTGGCAGGTGAGGACCTGATCCTGACATCAGATTCCTGTAAGGCCTGGGGCCCAGGACCCAGACAGGCCTACCCCCACTGGGGCGGAAGGGGAGCCTGATCACCTCCCAGAGACCTCTTAGAGGTCTCACAGGTAAGGATTCCCAGGGAGAGCATGTAATAACTTCTGGAGTATGAATGTGTGAGTGAATGTGCAGTCCGACCTGGTTTGCTCAAGCGGACTGATTCTGTGACTCCATGGGTGGGGGCACTCTTGAGGTCCCTAGAAGCCCGTGGAGTCTGAGTGGGCCCGTCTGCAATTCTGCGGTGAACAGCATACAGTCTATGGTGGCATAGGAATAGTTTCTGATTATAAGTCACAATGCTGAGACGGCTATGGCTAAGCCTCACCTAAGCTCTTTTGGAACACAGCCAGATAGGCCTCTGATTGGTCTCCTCACCTCAGGAGGCACCCCTGCCCTTTGTCTGTCTCTGTGCCACTGCACACGGGGACAATACCATGGGGTCAGGGCAGAGTAAACCTACGGTTCTAGAGACCATGATCAAAAATTTCAAGAAAGGTTTTTTGGGAGTCTATGGAGTCAGGATGAACCCCGGTAAGTTGAGAACCCTGTGGGAATTGGAATGGCTCACCTTTGATGTTAGGTGGCCTTCAGAAGGGACATTGGATGTCCCAATGATTTGTTGAGTATGGCGAGTCATAACAGGAGAACCAGGACACCCTGACCAGTTTCCGTACATTGACTACTGGCTAGGCATTGCTCAGACACTTCCCCCCTGGGTGAGATACACTTGCAATAGACAGGGACAGGCCAGGGTCTTAACTGCCTCATCCAAGCGACCTAAGGAAAATCAGCAAAAGCCCCAGTCTTCACAAATCCTAGCCGGAGATCACAAGGACGAACCAATCCTTCCCTCACCATACATACCCCCAAGACTGTCTACACCTGGCCCTTCAGCTTCAGACACCCGCTGCCATCAGTTTCACTGGTGCCCCCAGGCCCAAAATATCTACCGGAGCCCCCAGGCCCAAAGGATCCACTTTTTCCAGGACCAGCAGCCAAGCTTTGCCCCAGGCCAAATGCAAGCGCCTTCCAAATGTTGGTATGAGAGATGTGGGAACCCGAGAGGCACGATGAAGATGAGACAGTCCAACCCAGCCATTCCATGATGTATTATCAGCTCTTCTCTACCACCACCCTCCTCAAGTGGAAACATAACACCCCCATCTTATTCTAAGAAACCACAGACTATGGTAGACCTCATGGAATCCCTCTTCCAAATTCATCGGCCAACCTTTGAAGACTGCCAACACTTACCCCGCACCCTGTTTAACACAAAAGAAAGGAGGAGAATAATGAAAGGTGCATGACAGTACCTGGAAAAGCACGCACCAGCGGGAGTCATCGACCCTGCTGCCTGGGCTAATACAGCCACACCCAAATAGCGCCCAGCATGCGACTTCACCACAACTAAGGGACAGGTCCACATCCACTGATACCAGGAGGCCCTCCTCTGGAGAATCTGGGTAGGAGCTAAGAAACCCATGAACATGACCAAGGTATCCTCGGTCACTCAACAACTAGGGGAGTCCTGCAGGGACTACTACAAAAGACTATGTGAAGCCTAGAGGATATACACTCCATTTGACCCCAAAGCACAGGAAAGCCAACAGATGGTAAATACCTCCTTCATGGCTCAGGCCTCCACAGACATCAGAAAAAAACTTCAGAAACTCTAGTGTTTTGCCAGGATGATCATTACCCAACTAATAGAGATTGCCAATAAGGTCTACATGAACAGGAGGTCGCAGCCAAATGGGAAGCTGACAAAAAAAATGAAAAAGAAAGTCAGCCTCCTCACCGCCGCCCTGAAAGAAAAGGACAACACAAAGATGGAGAGACCCCAACTACCGAAAGGGGGGAAGCCCAGAACCCCCTTGGCAAGGGATCAATGTGCCTACTGTAAAGGGAAAGGGCATTGGAAAAATGAATGTCCCAACCGGGGAAAGGCTCAAAAGCCCAGCCACTACAAGGAAGAACCCTAAAAGGAGGACCTCATAGGCCTTGCGGGAATGGACTCAGACTGAGGGGGACTGGGTTCTCTCCTCCTTGGTCCCCATGAGCCCACAGTCAGAATGAAGGTGGGGGGCCAACCAGTGACTTTTATGGTTGATACTGGGGCCAAGCACTCTGTTGTCACCTCCCCAGTTGCACCTTTCAGCCAAAGGACTGGGACCATCCTTGGGGCCACCGGGATGTGTGCGATACAACAGCTCTTTTGCCAGACTCACCAGTGTGAACTCAGGGGCCACAAGGTCTGATATGAGTTCCTTTATCTGCCTGATTGCCCCATCCCTCTCCTGGGCCAAGACATACTCTCCAAGCTTGGGTCTCAGATAACCTTTGAGCCCACTGGACACACTAGCCTCTGACTGAACCCAAGGCAAGAGGAGACAGGGTCTCTAATACTAGCAGTTACCACACCAAGGGAAGAAGAATGGAGGCTATTCTGTGCCCAGGCACAGCTGAGCAGCCCGCTGGAGTTCAGACTCACCTTCCCTTCAGTATGGGCTGAAAACAACCCACCTGGACTAGCCCAGAATTGGGCCTCTGTAATTGTTGAACTGATCCCAGGAGCTCAACCTCAGAGGCAAAGGCAATATCCTCTTCCACAAGAAGCTAAGATCAGAATCCAAGAACATCTGACCAAACTCAAAGAAGCAGGTATTCTAGTCGAGTGCCAGTTGGCCTGGAATACCCCACTCCTGCCAGTCAAGAAGCCAGGAGGGGGATATCGACCAGTTCAAGACCTGTGGGCCATCAACAACGTGACCATCTCTCTGCACCCAGTGATCCCGAATCCATACACCCTCCTCAGCCATTCCCAGGGTTGGCCAGATGGTTCACTTGCCTAGATTTGAAGGATGCCTTCTTCTGCCTCTGCTTAGCTCCCCGGAGCCAGCCACTGTTTGCCTTTGAATGGACTGAACATAATACAGGGCACCAGATGTAACCGACTTGGACATGCCTCCCACACGTGGGTTTAAAAACTCACCAACTCTCTATGCGGCGGAAGCGCTGGCTGCGGACCTTCCTAGCTTCCCAAGAGAGGCCACACGATGCACCCTCCTCCAGTATGTGGATGACCTCTCCCTTGCCAGTGACACATAAGAAGACTGCACAAAATGCACCAAGGCCCTTCTACAGCTCCTGTCAGACTCGGGATACTGAGCCTAATGGAAGAGGCACAAATCTGCCCACAACAGGTCCAATACCTTGGTTTTCTCCTCACCCAAGGGAAAAGAGAACTAGGGCTGGAGAGGAAAAGGGTCATCATCTCCCTGCCACAACCGTAAACAAAAAAAGGGTCTATGAGAATTCCTGGGGCTGCAGGATTCTGCCACATCTGGATCCCTGTGTTCTTGGGGTGCAATCCTGCACTGTAAGGGACACAAGAAAAGAGATGATCACATTGTGTGGGGAAATTGTCTGGCAGATATGGCAGCCAAGACCTCAGCCAGTGAGGACAGACAGAGCCCCTTCCCTCACCTTGACCCTAACATCCCCGGAAGAAGTCCCTCCGACCAGTTATACTAAGAAAGAAAAGGAATGGGCCATGGCTGAGGGAGCCACTCTGACTGAAAAGGGATGGTGGAAGGTGCCAGATGGGCACATCTTTGTTCTAACAGCAACTGTAGGGCATCTAGTCAAGGAACACCACCGACTCACTCATCTGGGGAAAACTGCATTAGAGGCCCTTCTCAAGAAGCACTACTACATCAGTCAGTTGCCAGCACTGTGCCGAGCAATGAGTGAACATGTGCTAAAAATAATGCTCGGTCTGCACCATGGCCCCTGCCAGGTGTCCAGAGAATGGGAGAAACCTCCTTCAAAGATACAGAGGTAGACTTCACAGATGTGCAGCCGAGCAGGGGGTTCAGATATCTCCTAGTAATAGTATGCACATACCCTGGGTGGGTCGAAGCCTTCCCGACTAGGACAGAGCAAGGCCAGGAAGTAGCTAAAGTCCTCTTTTGGGAGATCACGCCCCGGTTCGGCCTGCCATTAACAATCATAGTGACAATGGACCTGCATTTGGGGCAGACATTGTACAGGTCTTGACCAAATCTCTCAACATCATCTAGAGACTCCACACCACTTACTGGCCCCAAAGTTCAGGGGATGAATCGCACCCTCAAGGGAACCTTAGCAAAGTTTTGTCAGGAGACTAACTTCCATGCCCGGATCTGCTACCCCTAGCTCTCCGGTGTGCTCGATGCACTCCCGGGACATCAGGTTTCTCCCTATTCGAATTAATATATGGACGGCCTCCTTGTGCCTGGGAAGCTTTCCAGGAAACTTGCATCAGGTTGGAGATAAAAGGATAAAGCTGCAGCTTTAGGTCCTGGGGGCCACTCAAAATAAATTACAAAAGTACACCATTGAGAGGGCCCCAATCTCCTTAGGGTCTCAGGTACACTCCTTCCAGACAGGGGACTCAGTTTTGGTCAAAGATTGGAAAAAAAGAAGAGAGTTCATCATTTGGATGAGGAGCCGCACCAGTGGACAGTCCAGCCAGACTTCACCAACCCACTCCAGCTTCACCTTTGACGAGACCCCACTGACTGATGGACACCTGCTCACCATGGTCCCTGGCTCTCATTGGCATGATTTCCCTCATCTTGGGAGTCAGACTCTACACTCTTGCCCCCCCTGACTGGACTTTCCCCTAGAGGCTTCTACCTAAGGTCATAGATCCCACTTTCACTGGCCCTCTGCTGTCTCCTCCTGAGTGCATCTTACCATGGTTTTCCTGGCCCCAGTCAGTCCTGGTCTTCTGCCACCTGGTGTGCTATTAAGTTTATGATTAAGTCTGTGTTTGCCCCAAGCCTTGCAGTCAACCCTCAGAGTCAAACAGAATGATGCCCTCTAAACTAGGTGTTTAAAGGGGCATCAAAGGGGGGAATGATAAGGAAAATCTGTGTCCTAAGAGGCCAACCGAGCCAGCGAGAGAGTCCCAGTCCTTGCCCCGGGTCTCTTCCGGGGTCTCCTCTCTGCTCTGCTTCCTGCACACACCAATCCGGGAGCTTCTCCCTGTCCCGCTTCATGCATGCGCCAAAAGTGCCAAGTATGCCGAAGTGGCAGTGTATAAATTGCGCCCTTTGTTTGTGCTGGGGCTCAGACCTTTGGAGGCCACTCTCCTCTGAGCATACTGGCGTTAAATAAACCTCCTGTCCTCCAAGATCTCCAAGTGCCGCTTGGTTCTTCCATCAGGCGATCCAGTCCAGGTTCCAAAACACTATTTCTATTATTTGAATATTTTCTAAATCTTTTCTTCCTAAAGCCACAAAATTATCTCCCTCTTTAAACTCCATTTTTTAGAAGATAGGTATCTTTTAGAGGCATACTGGATTTTTCAGTTTAGATAGTCTTATTTACTAAAGCTTTGTATCATTTCAATATTTTCCTGGGTAATCTAAATATGAGTCTTGCTATCAAACTCAATGTCCCTCAGGTTCCAGCATTTTCCTCATGCCTGCCTCCTATAATGGTTTCACAGCTACTCTCCATTATCTGCCACTGCTTCCAGGAAAGATGAATTTACTTTTGTGAGGTATGGGGGTAGAGACGGGGGGGTTCACAGTGACTGAAGAAGCGTGTGCCACAAGGAGGACAAGACTGTTATTATTCTAGATAACGTCCTTTTTTTTTTTTTACTTTTGCTTTTTCTCTTTTTAAGCATCTGAAAGGTTTAGATTACATGTGTATTAGATAGTTTTTAAGATATTCCATATTAATAAGTAATGCTTAAACGGTAGCCAAAATCGTCTATCAGGAGAAAGAAGATAGAGTAGGATAGAGCAGTTAAGATCTGAGGTCTGAAGACACAAATAGAATGCTAATTCTGGGGACCTCTCTGCTTGCTGTATATTTCTTTTACATTTTTTCTTTTAAATTTTTATCAAAGTCTTAAAAACCTTTACATCTAAATGCCGCCTTTAAAAATTGTTTCAGATGTCCACAATAGCCAAACTGTGGAAAGAGCCAAGATGCCCATCGACAGATGAATGGATAAAGAAGAGGTGGTATATATACACAATGGAATATTATGCAGCCATCAAAAGGAATGAGATCTTGCCATTTGCAATGACGTGGATGGAACTGGAGGGTGTTATGCTGAGTGAAATAAGTCAATCAGAGAAAGACATGTATCATATGACCTCACTGATATGAGGAATTCTTAATCTCAGGAACAAACAGGGTTGCTGGAGTGGTCGGGGGTGGGAGGGATGGGGTGGCTGGGTGATAGACATTGGGGAGGGTATGTGCTACGGTGAGCGCTGTGAATTGTGTAAGACTGTTGAATCACAGATCTGTACTTCTGAAACAAATAACGCAACATATTTTAAGAAAAAAGAAAAAGAAGAAGATAGCAGGAGAGGAAGAATGAAGGGGAGTAAGTCAGAGGGGGAGACGAACTAGGAGAGATGATGGACTCTGAAAAACAAACTGAGGTTTCTGGAGGGGAGGAGGGTGGGGGGATGGGTTAGCCTGGTGATGGGTATTGAGGAGGGCACATTCTGCATGGAGCACTGGGTGTTATGAACAAACAATGAATCAAGGAACAGTACACCAAAACAAATTATGTAATATATGGTGATTAACATAACAATAAAAAATTAAAAAAAATTGTTTCAGATATACCACTTCTACAGTTCCTGCTAAAATTGAGCAACTGTGCAACCTGTTTACTAAAGCTCTGATGCTTTTCCATTTTTTCTTTTTTTTCAATGTTTGGATGTTCTACATGGGAGAAAGAAAGTGGATGAATTTAGAAATAAACATAACAAAACTAATTATTCACATATGGCCCTTCATCTTACTTATTTGTGTAATGTTTTAGCTTCTTTAATAGCACCTTTCAGACTTTGTACAAAGTACAAGATCTTGAATAAATATGCACTCAGTAAATACTTCACATTAACTGGTGTGAAATTACCATGAGTTTCAGGTTCCCTAGCCATTCTGTTGATATTGTTTAGTATAGATAACAAGGCCAAGTTTATCTCTAGCATTTTTCATTGGGAATTTATCAAGTAGATTGTCTTTGGCTCCTTCCTGTGTTCGGTTCACACGGTCTCTCTCTTCAATCTTGGCACAGTCTTTCTCCTAACATCGCATTTCCCAGTATAACCTTCAACAGTTATCTTTTTCAAACAAAAATAAAATTAAATGCATACAAACCTCACAAGTCCTTCTTTTTAACTCTTAGAAAAATAAATATATATGAACTAATTCGCACCAAAAGTGGAGAGACTGAAAGCTGACTTAATGTTTGAAATAGGTTTTAATTTTGATAGCAAGTAAATAAATTAAATTTCTGAGATTTTTAGTAAAAATTTTTGTTGTCCTTGGTTTTGTATTTGACATATTCAAAACTCTCATATTGTACCAGGCACTCATTTTCCACACCTGATATGTTCATAGCTTTGATGACCTCTGAAAACCCAGTGAAGGGCACCTGGGTGGCTCAGTTGGTTAAGCGACTGCCTTCGGCTCAGGTCATGATCCTGGAGTCCCGGGATCAAGTCCCACATCAGGCTCCCTGCTCAGCGGAGAGTCTGCTTCTCCCTCTGACCCTCCCCCCTTCATGCTCTCTCTCTCTCTCTCTCTCTCTCATTCTCTCTCTCAAAATAAATAAATAAAATCTTAAAAAAAAGAAAACCCAGTGAAATAATTTTAAAAACACTGCAATTTAATTATGTTAAGATACAATTAAAATAAAGTAACAAATTATTTCTTCAAATATATCCTAGATTAAAAGCTAAGTTTTAAAGCATACTAGATTAAAAAAAAAATGGTTGCCTTTTAAATGAGTCAATTTGATCCTTAGTTAAGAGGGAAATCACTTTCTAAACATACAAAAGTCATAGAGTGCAATAGGCCTATAAGTACATGTAACCCAAATACTTAATATTTTTTGTGCGTATAATAAAATTGTTTTAAACCAGAGCTGCAAAAGTGGACACCTAAAATTAACTTATGTATTAGTCAGGATTTTTTAAATTTTTCTGAATTTAAATATTGTTGAAATACCTATATACTCTGGCTAACTATAGTTACCTGGACTCCCATCATTTATAACAAAGACTTCACACATTTAATCCACCTGAATTTAGAAGACTTAAGAGAATGTAACATGCACCTTAAAGTTAGGGAAGATTCTTTTTTTTTTTTTTTTTTCCAGTAAAACTGTTTTGACAGGGTTGGGGAGTCAATCCTTCCACATATCAACAATATAATCCTGTGTCTAGACTGCAGCCATTCAGCAATCTAATATCCATGTTTAAAATATTTAATCTCAGAATATAGTGTGAAATGGAGTTCATGTGGATGGCATCATATTGAGGTGTAGATCTTGATACTACCCATGGATTATGACCTCACTCAGTCACTCATGGTCTGAGCTTGATCTGCCGATTCTGGCCACCTTAGCAACATACTGTTGATGATAAACAAAAATGGACACCAGTTAAAGTGGTAAGGTAGGTTTTGTTCAGTAATGGTATTGCAGTAGGGAATAAGGTCCAGTATGAATCAAACTCAAATTCATAAAAGACAGGAGACTTAAGACTGGTATGTACCCAACAAAGGTACTGAAGGATTTTAAGGAGGGTTAGTCCACAGGACTAAGCTACCTGTATTTGTTGACTAGTGCTTACCCAGAGAAGAAATACATTTTTATCTTTATGACAAGAGGCAGTGGCGTAAGTCGAAGCTAGGCACCCATTGAAATCAGGCTCTAATTCTCCCACAGGGATTGGGGGAGAGAGGCTGAGAGTTATCTCCATGCCTATTTGCATTTCAAAGAACTATCTCTCAAGTCCAAAAGGAAACAGTATTTGGTGGTAGATTTACATCTCAATGGGCAGAGAAGAATTTAAAATTGCAAGATTTCTAAAGTAACTGGTCTAAGAGAGGCTGGAACAGACAGCAAATTTTCCTGGTAGCATTGAACTTCCTCAGGCAGGCTTTTTTTTTTTTTTTTAAGATTGTATTTATTTATTTGAGAGAGAGAGAGTAGGAGAGAGCAGCAACAGTGGAGAGGGTCAGAGGGAGAGGGAGAAGCAGACTCCCTGCTGAGCAGGGAGCCCAATGCAGGACTCCATCCCAGGACCCTCAGAGCATGACCTGAGCCAAAGGCAAATGCTAACCAACTGAGCCCCCCAGGTATCCCTCAGGCAGGCATTTTAAGAGGGTCTGGGATCATCCTAGGCTCAGGGCCTTGGGCTACTAGAAGCCAGGCTAAACTTAAGTTGAGTCTCTTAGTGCAAAGGTTTGAATAAATCATTTTCCCTTAGAGTTCTGCAGTTTTCAATATTAACATTTGGTAGATTTTTTTCCTTTCATTACATTTTATTTGACTGATATACCTTGATTTTAGTTAGGGGGTCACAACTACAAGACATAAAGTGAAGGTGGTAGTGGATTAAACATAAGGTAATATATTTGGTAATACACACACAACAAAGGCTAGTAATTTCACACTAGATATTAATTTTTTGTAACTTTTCTGGTTTGTTTGATTAAACACTGTGTTGATTAAATCACATTTTTGTAATAAAACATTCTAAAGTTTATACATTTTTACCCTGCCTATGTGTATCTGTGTGTCCTTAAGAAAAAGTCTTAACTATAGTGTAGGGGCCAAGAGTTGAGTAAGGATAATCCAGGATGCCAAGCACAGTTCCTGTGTGAAGTCATTGTGTGAACTGGGGAATTATTCATAGCATTTATGCCTCTGTTCTCTGATCCAGTAGGTGAAGAATATTTGGTTAAATGATTTCTAAAAAACACTTATGGCCTCAAAGTTGTATATTTATGGTTCTAATTTAATAACTTTACCAATTCTCTCTATATGCCATAAAATACACTAAAAACTGTGCAGCATGCCAAAAGATATAGGATTTTCCCAAACTTTAAGAAGTAAAGCACGATGGCTTTATCAAGTTACCTTCTGTGGGTGTTGGAGGGGGGTGGTATTTCTCACTTCAGAATAATTGAGATCAGTCACAGGGACACCCTAAATTCATGCAATCATTTGGAACATTTCTTTCTGTGCTACCCATACATGACATCATTTATTTAAAGTCAAGTATTCACAACCAGAATACATTATCCATTCATGTGTTCACTCACTTAGTTATTCATTTTGTCGGGTTTTCTTTCCACATCTTAAGAATTTTCACCCGTCCCACAGTTTTTTTACTGAATAAAGATATAGAACTCTTCAACAATTGTAACAGTCCACATTTATTGTGACTTCATATGCAGGCACACAGAAAAATTACCATTTGGGGTATAAAATATGGACAATCACCAGGTTAACTTCACTTTGCACTAATCATTTTTTTAAATTACCCAAAGAAGAAGGTTATTTTAGGGGTGCCCGGGTGGCTCAGTTGTTAGGCGTCTGCCTTCGGCTCGGATCATGATCCCAGGGTCCTGGTTTCGAGCCCCACATCAGGCTCCCTGCTCTGTGGGGAACCTGCTTCTCCCTCTTCCTCTGCCTGCCGCTCCCCCCGCTCTTCCCTCTCTTGCTGTATCTCTCTCTGTCAAATAAATAAAATCTTTAAAAAATAAAGAGGGTTATTTTAATGCTTTCATTTTCAGTATTTGCTTCATCTATCAGGTTTAAACGTAAGTATATATTAACTAATTTTTAGTAGCATGTACTTTTCCTGATTAAAAAATGTCATACATATTCACTGAAGAACATTAGGAAAATATGATAAACACATAATGAGAATATTTCCAATGAAAACATTAATAAAAAGAGCATAATATTAATTAAAATCTTTATATAATCTCCCATTTCCAATGCAATGTTTCAACCAAGAGAAACAATCTGCAGAACACTATTATATACCATCAGCCCAAGGATGGGAACAATAGTCATTTTAGTGAGCACTATTAAAGGAACAACCAGCCCTCTAAGGCACACATTGGATGTGCCAATCCATTCTATACATGTATGCCCAGATTTTTTCACAGTTGTAACTTTTTTTTTTTTTTTTTACTTACATGAATTTCTTGGTGTCTGTCTTTTTTCCAACATCTAAACATCCACAATTCAGCCCAGCAAGTTGTAATTCTCTCTCTTGGATTATTCACTCATGTTGGCCTTGTCTATATGGGTTTAATGTTACTTGTCAGTTACTCTTCAGCTTTGCTTCAATCAGTATCACTTCCTTCCTTATAAACCAAGCCTTCTTATGTATGATTCTCAGACCTGGACCATGGACAAGAAGTTTAATAAGCATTGTATTGTTTCAAAGGTCTGATGATGAATCCCTAAGTCTTCTATGAAGAAGAATGAGGGCATGAGGCAAAGAACAACAAAGACGTTTTACTTTCTAGGACAAGGAATTTTCACCAGAAACTGAGTTCAAGAAGCTTTAGATAATTGCACAATGTGGAAAACACCAGTTCCACTAGAACAGCATTTTGACAAAAGTTTGGAGATGATGCAGGGTTTGTGATGCTGCCCATTTTATTCACACAGATTTAAAATAGTCGGAACACTGCATATGTATTATTTTGTCAATATGTTTAAATATGCTTTCTTAAAATAAATTTAGATGTTCTCTAAGGATCTAAGTGGGCCTTTGGAGAGAAATATATTATAATATGATACATATGAAGAGATTAAATACCAAATAAATACTCAGACATGAAAAGCCCTTAAAATAATAGAGAAAGACATGGTCTAGATTGTATATTTTCATTTAGAACTATTAGTCATTCATAGTGATTCAAATCAAAACACAATGATACTTTAGTTTCAGGTGTACAACATAGTGACTTAACTTCTCTATAAGTTATTTTATGCTCACAACTAGTGTAGCTACCCTCTGTTACCATACAATGCTATTAAAGTATCATTGACTATATTCTGTATGACGTGCCTTCTATTCCCCTGGCTTATTCATTCATTCCATAACTGGAAGTCTATATCTCCCTCTCCCCTTCACCCATTTGGCTATTCTCCATCCCCCTTCCTTTTGACAACCATCAGTTTGTTGTCTGTATTTATAGATCTGATTCTGCTTTTTGCTTGGTTATTCATTTGGTCTTTTAGATTCCACATATTAATTTTGAGTTTTTTAATTGATTTTTTGCTGAGAGATTCTAACACTGTTCTCTTGTAACCATTGATGCATATATGCTATAGTATTGATTATATTGTATAATAATAAGGCTGTATTTCCAGTAATTTTATTAGACTGAGAGATTGAATGTAGGTCCCCTATACTTTTAAAAATGACACATAGGCCATGGCTATTATGAGCTAGGGCCATATTCCATTCTGGCTCAGCCACAGCAGTGACTGGTATTACTTCATGGGACATTAGGGAAATGGGAAGTCAATATTAAGTAATGGCAAAGGGTATGGGTTCCACTGTTTACTTATCTTCCTCATCTGAGGAACAATAATAATTATATCATATATCTGTATCACAGGATTATAAAAATTAAAATTGTATGTTGTGTAGTCAGTGCAAATTTTCAACACTTGGGAAACATTTAGTAACATTTGTTTTTTTTTTTTTTTAATTGAGAGAATTCTTCCTAGATTGTAAGTATTCTGGATATTTCTCTCTTTCCTCCCCAACTAAGAAGTATGAACCTTCCAACTGCAGCAGTTTTAAGGACACAGATTATGTACAGAGGAACTATTTTCTGGGAAATTGACAGCACTGGCAAGCATTTGGCAGAGTGAATTAAAGGGACTCAGACCTCTGCTAGTCTAGTACAATTAAGAAGATAGATCATTATGGATACTGAAACATTTGATGAAGAATCTCCTTTTAGATTATGATTTTATGAAATTCTAGACAAAAAAGACAAAATTGTCTTTTCTATTGATGTTAAAGTCCTAAAAGGAGTATGTGTCCATTCTGATGTAGGACTTTGTGAGCCATGAAGAACACCAGGCGTTAAATAAATATATAGACGGAGATCTCACTAACTCTGAAAGACAAAGAATAACAAGTCAGATCAAATAAAGTAGACACTGTGGCTAATATCAACATCCCCTACCAATACAGGAATGCTTGTTAATGATTCCTTATTAGTAATTTTTTTCTCTCTACATGTAGGTTTGTTAAAGTTTTTGCTAGTATAAATGTTGGTGTGATTGAGTAACCCTTCGATATTTAACTGTCTGTATAAAATCCACAGTTAAAGACTTTTCCAGAGGTTGTACAAGATAATTATCTAAATATAATGACAGAATGTTACTAACAATTTGCAACCTATATTCACATGTTCAATTTTAGACCAGCTAATCATTTATCCTTTTTATTTGTTTTGGCTGCCATTTGAAAACTCACCTCTCTGTATGGGCCAAATGTTAACCCAACATATTCTGTTGTTGATTACGTTAAGAGAATTGTAAAGAATGACAGATCTTAGAAAAGCTATTGTCATGTTAAACAAAAATTACGTATTAAAAAAAAAAAAACTGTCCTAGGATGATACCATAACACCATCAGAAAAGAAAGCCTCATAATGAACAGTTTTTTGAGAAAGATGTCAAAAAAAAGACTCTGCTTGGCTTAACTTGAGCTCATTGATCTGAGGTTTTTGTACTCCTACATTTAATTATCATTTCATAATTTTTTTTAATGTTGTTAAGCAAAGTTTGTTTTTTTCTTTTTAAATAAATGGTTATTCAAATAAGATTCAACTTGCTAGTTAAGAGTTTTATCTAATGTTCATTTATGCGTTGTTGTATTGTTAACATTTTAAGTTGTTTTTTGCTTTAGTCTTTCTACCTTCCACATTTAACTATTTATTTTATTTTATTCTTTAAAATATGGATGGGGTTCCTGGGTGGTGCAGTTGGTTAAGCATCTGACTCTTGGTTTTGGCTCAGGTGGTGATCTCTGGGTCGTGAGATCAAGCCCTATGACAGACTCTCTGCTTAATGGGGAGTGTGTTTGAGATTTTCTCTCCCTCTCCTTCTACCCCTTCTGCTCATGCTCTCTCACTCTAATATAAACAAATAAATCTTAAAAAAATAAAATATGGAATAGAAAATGATTATGACAATCAAGTTATGTAACAAATCTATGTGGCAAAGCAAATGTAGTTACGTGACAAAGCAAAATTTGCATCAAATGAAGTCAAACAGGTAAGGAAGACTTTATTCAAGTCTACTGAAATAGGAGAGAGAGAATCTGAATTCAACTCCTTTGAAATGAAGGGTGGGACAGGTTTTAAGAGCACGCTGGGGGAAATCACAGATCATCTGTGTTTGCTAACTGGCCTTACCCAAAAGAAAAGTAAGGTAGTTTCACAATTTGGAATAAGGTGCTCAAGGAAGTTAGAAGTTAAGCTCCTACCCCTCCACAGAGACTGAGAGATAGGGCACTATCTTCTGGATGATTTTATTTATTTAATTTTTTTATTATTATGTTAATCACCATACATTACATCATTAGTTTTTGATGTAGTGTTCCATGATTCATTATTTGCTCCCAAGCCCTTGAAAAAGAATCCTGGGCTATAAAACTGATGAGAAGATTTTTAAATGAATTAGAATCAAAGGAACAAAGAAAGAATTTACAAATATAAATCTGTGAAGTAAATGCTCTAATTAAGGGAAATAAGGCAGAATGCTATCTAAAGTTTAGTCCCTCTTGGTCATAGGTTTCCTGCAGTAGACAGTGTCCTCTCTGAGGGCAGTGAGAAACTAAATGTGCAAAGAGACAAAAGCCAGAACATGTATAAAACCAGTACTCTGACCCATGGTCTCTGTAGCAACCAGATCAGGACTTGCTCAGTAACTAACAGCTTACCTAATTTTGCCCCAACTTCCAACTTGGTGCAAACCAGAGAAATTGAAGCATGCTCCCCTAACCCATCACATAGGATACCCAGCTTCTTGTTAGCCAGCTCCAGATTTCCCATGCCAACCAGCTCTGATCAGAGCAGACTTGAAGCCTTCCCTTTTTTCACCATAAAGCTTTCCCACTCCAGTTGCCTTTGAGCTTCTACCACACACGAGTGATAGTGGCTGACTCCCTTGCTATAACAAGCTTTAATAAATAGCCTTTGCTCGTTCTCATTTGTTTGGTCTTCATTTTTTCCACAGAAGCATTTATTCCCATAGAAGCATCTAGGACTGTGGGTGATTAATAGTACCAACTTAATCTACTAAAGAGAGTGCTTCTGTGTAAAGACTTCTGTGCTAGCAGCACACTAGAGCAAGAATATTGTAAGAAATTAATAATATAGCAGCTCTAAGTCTGAATTACTTATTTAGTGAATTTAGAGAATTTAATGAGTTGTGTCCTCTAGTCTCACCTATATTTTCGGAGTAATAAGTCAACTTAGTAGTTATTTGAACATTAAATTAGATAATGTTCGTGAACATTGTTTCTCCTTCCCTATGCATTATTTCTCTATTCCAGGGTTTGGAGGGAGCCACTGTCCTGCAGGCTTAATGCTAAAAGGATATAAATTAACCTTAAAATGATGCTCAAAAAAAAAATGGTTAACAATTTTTTGTTTCTATCTATAGTGACTATGACTGAAGAAGTTTAAATTCTTGTATGTTAGCTGAAAAAAGGCTCCAGGGAAAAATGGTCCAGAAAGGAAAAGACAAAAACATCCTCAGGCCAGCCATTGCTATGCAACTGAACCTGAAAATGTTCAGTGGGCAACCACCAAGACCTCTGGGTTGTTCTGCAGCTAATGACTTACAGCAACAGAATCAGCTGTACAGTTTTGTTTTAAATCGATTTTCTTTTCTATAAATTATACATTAAGTAAATAGTACAATCACCTGACCCAAATAAAGCCACCAGGTGAAAGGTGTGAAGAGTGCTTGCTTCTACACCTGTTCTCAGGACTCCCGGATCCTTATCCCCTAACCAAGAATCACACCAACGCAGATAAACACTTGTGTTGGTTTCTTGTTCAAACTTCCAAGAGTATTTTTTAAATAACAAAAGTATATATTTATGCATTTACTATTTTATGTAAAATATAGGATGGCGTACCCTTTGTGGGTCACTTTGCTTAACCTACCAGTACATTTTGGTGTTTTTTACCTTTCTGTACATAAAGAACATCCTCGATCTTCATTTATTTGTGCATTTGTGTGTGTATGTAATGTTTTAAAAATGATTGAAACTTTAAAAATGATTGAAAGATATGCTACCATTTATTTAACAGGTACCCAGGGGTGTGCATTTAAGTAGATTCCAGGCTTTAGTTATTGTGAACAATCCTTGGATATATAAACTTGTACCCTTATCATTTCAATCCTGTGCATCTCTCTCCTTTCCTGTATGTGAAATGTGTATCTAGTATATCTAAAATAAATTCCCAATATTGGAGTTAGAAGGTACCCGTAGACATAGATGTAGACCTACATCTAGATACAGAGATAAAGATATAAATGTAGAGATAGGTATATAAATTGATATGTATACACATGTAATATAAAGTTACTCTCTATATGGAAAGATACCAAGTTTCTGTCACTAATTTCCAATTTATGTTCCTATCAGCCTATTTCTTCACACTTCACAAAAGCTAAGTATTTTTAAACATGTGGCTTTTACAAAGCTGATTGGTGAAAACCTGTATCTCAATGTACTTTTAAAGTGTCTTTGTGTTATTCTGAGTAATATACTATGCTTTGTTCTAAGTTTAATGGATCTTTCCTTATTCGATGCCTATCTTTTCATACTCTTTGTTTGTTCTTTATGGTTTAAAATCAAAATTTAAAAGATCTTTATATGGTAGGGATGTATTATCTCTCTGCATATAGTTAGTGTAGTAACATCTTTCTGCCAATGTGTGTATCTGTACCTGTAGATACTGAAAGAACATTCCAATCTTTTCTTTATGGCTTTGAGAATTTTTCCTCTCTCTAACTATAAATGAAGTCACTCGAACTTTCTTCTAGTCTCTTATAGTTCATCATTTTTAGTTTAAATACTTGACTAGTTTTAGAGTTTTGCTGAGTTATGGATTTGGCTAATTTTTTTTCCCCACAATACCAATCAGTCATCACAAGCTCATCCATTCCCATATATTGAGTTAACACCTTAAACATATCCTAAATTGGCAAATGCATTTGGGTGTATTTATAAAGTGATTCTCCTTTCCCATTATTTTGTCTACTTATGTGCCAGTAATAAACAGCTTTGTTGATTGGTACTTATTGTATGTATTTAATTCTGGTGAATTCAATTTTTTGGGGGGCACTGACAGATCTTTTTATATAGATGATGTTTTAGAGTTATATTTATATTTATCTTGACTCTACATAATTATATAAAGTCAACTCTTTATACAGATCATATATTTTTATCTAATAGGTGAAATTTTTAAGGTGGTGGGTATAGATGGAGAATAAAGAGGGGCCATTTATCAGACTTACTTTCTGATTTAGGAAAAGAAAGTATAATTTTTTGTGGTGGTTGTTATTGTAGTAATTATTTTTAGCAAACTGAACAGACATTTATGTTTAAGAATTACGAGAATAAGTTGAATTTCAAGTGGCAGAAAATATTTCAAATATAAGCCTATTGATTCTGAGGAGAGTTTTAATATCATCAGTGGGTGCTTTATAATCTTAGGTTGAATCACTCTGCTTTTTAGTTCATAAACGAGATACAGGCTCTCTTCATACTATTTCTCAAAAATGCTTTGGAAAGGAATGAAATCGACAACCAGTGAATAAAGCTTAATGAAATATAGTCATTAAAAGTAAAGGATGCTGTCAAAGAAAAATGTCCAAATAATCTCTCAGGTTACACAATCTTGGTTTCTGATTGGATAGTAACTGTAACATTAGAGTGGTTTCTAAAAAAGCCATTTTTACATTTATATAGATGCTGATCCAAAGTCAGCTAATATCAGTTAATGCTTGCAGAGTGCATCATGTGGTGATAAGCACTTCTATATCCATCATGCATTTAAATCTAACTGTGATTCTGGGACAAAAGGAATATTTTAATATGTTATAAATTATTAAAATAAACTAGAAAAGTTAATCAGCACTTCCCACATGCTGGAGCTAAGATTTTAATCACGGTTTAGGGATTTCAGTTCTGTACTCCTTCCACCACAAAAGTTCCTTAGGTTTTTGCAGTGATTAAAGTAATAATAGGCATCATGGTTTATTTTTTTACTTAATAACTTTTCAAGTAATTATTAACATTGACAATAAAATATATTCTTTGTTCATTTTCTTTATAACCTAGACATTCTTAAATTTAAGCCACTTTATTTATTATTCACTAGTCAAATAAGCTGTGCATTTTTGTCCCAGAATATAAGACTAAAAACTTACTGCTTGTATTATTGTTGTGGCCAATTAATGGAATAAAATCTGTCTTCCCTTATCAATTCCACTGATAAAGTTAGGCTTTTTGGGAGAATGTAGGAGGTCATTTTTTTACGTATCTGTCTGCTACATAGAAATACATGAGAAAATTTCCAGTACGGTAGATTTTGTAACTGTTCCATTCAAAAGTTGTAATCGATTAACATCTAATTTTCTTTACTTGTTCACATCAGTGTCTAAGATATGATTTTAGACACAGAGGTGAATAAATAATTAACTTGATATGTTGATGAGTTGTGTATGTATATATATATATAGAGAGAGAGAGAGACTTTTATTTTTAATTAATTTAATATCTTAGTTTGTTTCACATTTACATAATTTAAAATCAATAAATGTTAAAATTTAATTCGTGAAAAATAATACCTCCCTCTCACCCCTGATGCCCAGCCTATAATTTGATTTCAATAAGAATTAAAAGGTAATCAGTGAAGAGTAATACCTTCCTCCCACCCTCGATCTTGTAATCACTGCCTATTATCAATTACATGTCTCTTTAGAAACTTTTTTTTTAAAGATTTTATTTATTCATTTGAGACACAGAGAGAGATAGAGAGAGAGAGAGAGAGAGAGCACGAGCAGGGGGAGGGGCAGTGGGAGCAGCAGGCTCCCCGCTGAGCCAGGAGCCAGACATGGGTCTCCATCCCAGGACCCTGGGATCATGACCTGAGCCAAAGGCAGAGTTTAACCATCTGAGCCCCACAGGCGCCCCTCTTTAGAAACTTTTAAAGTATATATAATTTTTCTTTTTTAAGAAGAATTATATTCTATTATTTTTTTAAAAAATTATGTTCTATACACACTGTTCTTGCTCTTTGAAATTATACCTTGCTTTTTGAAATTAACTCTGTATTATAAATTTATCCATATCAATCCATAGGAAGCTTTTTTAGTTTTTAAGATGATTGCATTCTGCTGTGTTGATATAACATAATTTATTGAATACATTCATGTTATAAACTTTTGCTATTAGCAAAAAACCTCCAAAACAAACAGCAATAGCAAAAATCACTACACAAAGTTTCAACTCTATATTATTTTACACGTATCTACTATATCTGTGAGCTAAATTCTTAGGAGTGTAATTGGTAGACATTCCCAACTGTCACTCACAGAATTTTGTGCCAATTTATTTTTGAGTCAACAATAAATCAAAGTGCCTATTTGTCCACCGCCTGGCCTATGGCTTTTAGCATTTTATGAGACTGACTGACTGTATATAGTATGTATGTATCATCTCTATATTATATGTATAGATAAATTGTTTATTTAGTTTAAAACTAAACTGATTTATACTAACAAACTGATAATTTGACAAACTAAAATCTTATAATGAATGAAATGAGTGTTTCTCATATATTTAAGGGCAACATTATTTTTCATTTTTTTGTGAAACATCTGTGGGTATAATTTACTGATTTTTCTACTGAGTAGATTTTTGCTTATTTTTTTTGATAGATATGCTCTGATTGTTAAAGCAATTACTACTGTGACGTGTGTTTCAAACCAATTTTTCTAATTTTTTCTTGCCTTTGATTATTCTCATGGCATTTCTTGACACTTGTAGTAGTTTCTTTCCTATCCCCCATAACATAGTCTACTTTGCTAAGCTTTTCTTTTCTTTTCTCTCTTTTTTTTTTTTTTTTGGTATTTTTTTGTTTTTGTTTTTTAGTGAGTATATGTTTGGAAGTGTAAGGTGGGTGTCATAATTCTAAACAACTTCTTTTTCTAGACAAGATTATCAAACTATGTTCCATGGGACAAATCTAGTTCACTGACTATTTTTATAAATACACTTTCGTAGGAGCATAATCATACCTATCCAAGCATTATTGTGCAACAATGGCAGAGCTGAGTCATTGCAATAAAAACCTTATGGCTCACAAAGCCTAAAATATTTTACATATCTGGCCCTTTATGGAAAAATTTTACCAGCCCCTTCTCTTTACATTTCTATGAGGCATTATCTTTATTTATATTTCACAAAACATAAAGTCTCAGATGAAGTAAGGCTAAGAAATATTTCCAAAACTTTTGAAAAGTTTGAAGAATTTTCAAAAGATAAATTTTCAAATGGCAGACCTTGGATTTTACTCAGGTCTCCCTGACTCCAGAATTGAGGTTAAAACCACTGTGTACTTATCCCCATTGTCTAAAAATGCATTTGTACATTCAAAGTACAATTGTACTTCATTGGGACACACTAAGCTCAAATCTGACCACACGAGACTCGCAGACAGTGAAGTCTTTGTGGAGGACATACTTAATTTTGTAAAAGTATACAAGCAATTTGAAAGTTACAGATGCCTTCATGAGGGCAGAGAATTTCTGCATGCCCAAAGACACCTAAAAGCCCGTATGTGTTTTGATAGCTACTATAACTAAAGCATGTCAAAAATCTCAAAGCTGTATAAATACTTGAAATAATAATCTGTGACATGACTATGTACATATCAGGAACATGACCTTGATAAGGGGATGAAGAGTGAAAAGAATTGAGTTTTTTATACACAATACATAATGATAGGCAACCGAAAGCTGTTCAATAAATTCTTAGAAAACTTGTGCCTGACTTTCATTATTTTCTATAAAATGTACTTTGCAATTGAGAAACCTTTCTGACCTTCCTAGAAAAGCACAATAAAACAGATCAACCAACAACTACAAAAACTGTTATTTTCCCTTACACTCTGATTTAGTGGTAGCCTCTAATTAACTGTGAGGCAAATCAAAATGTGACTGGAAATTCTCAATCTGTTAAATATTTTATCATCCATGAAACTAAGCATGAGAATAAAACAGTGCCCGTTATTCAATGTTTCTGCTGAATGTAGATAGTAGATATTTTTCAACATACTGTTTGATTATACTTGTCAGCCTGACTTGCTTGCCTTTTCATCTTCCTTAATGGTTTCAAAACTTTCTTTTCAGTGAATTTAAACTGAAAAATATTAATGCTCACTGTATGACATTAAAATAAAAGTATTTCAAAACATTTATTGGTTTTGACTGCCAGGTTTCAAATTATTTATCTGGAAGATGGATATCTGGATATTGTAGCAAAAAGCAACAGTAAGATGGAAATTTAGATCGAAAATGTCTCTGCAATGTTATAGCCTTTGTACATTTGACAGTGTTGAAGATTATTACTCTTATTTTTTTCTTTCTGCCCATCATAATAGTTATACTGATGGTAGAGAAATTATTAATTATAAAGCATTGAATAATTATATAGATGTGCCGTTCCAAAAAGATTTGGCATAACACTTGTATCAAAATAAATTAAAATTGAATGATGTATTACTTACAACTGCCAAGTGTTCTTCACATATGTTAAGGAAAAAAAAGAAAAACAACAAATGTAGTGATTGGGCTTTTTTTAAAAATGTAGTAATCCCCACAGATTTTTTGCTTATTTTAATTTTGTCCCAAATTTCTGGAAAATGATATTAAATATTCAAATAATTTCCAAGATCAAAAAATGTCCCATTTAAAGTCAATTGTAGGGGCACCTGGGTGGCTCAGTCGGTGAGACATCTGCCTTCAGCTCAGGTCATGATCTCAGGGTCCTGGGATCGAGCCCCATGTCAGGCTCTCTGCTCAGCAGGGAGCCTGCTTCTCCCTCTCCCTCTGCCTGCCTCTCTGTCTACTTGCACTCTCTCTCTCTGTCAAATAAATAAATAAAATCTAAAAAAAAATAAAGTCAATAATATGTGGCTTTCATGTGTATTTATGTGTATATATGTGTAGATGTGCATGTTTTGCCTTTTTTCATGACATGATTTTTTTGTTGAAACTGTACATGATGTATCAAGTAATAAGGACTGAGATAGTCTTTTAATGTGAAGTTTTATGTTTGCTTGACTAGGAGTTGACTAGTAAACTATGTTTACTGTTTGCTGGACCTGTAGATGCCAGAGCTTCAATTTTCTCCAATATCCTTTCTTGTCTTCCTGTTGTCTTTAGTTTTCCTTAGGCACACTTTCTTTTTTTTTTTTTTTTTAAGATTTTATTTATTTATTTGACAAAGAGAGACACAGTGAGAGAGGGAACACAAGCAGGGGGAGAGGGAGAAGCAGGCCTCCTGCTGAGCAGGGAGCTGGATGCGGGGCTCGATCCCAGGACTCTGGGATCATGACCTGAGCCGAAGGCAGACACTTAACTGACTGAGCCACCCAGGTGCCCCCAGGCACACCTTCTTAAACAGAGTATGAGCCTTGAAACGCTTTGAGTTGTGTGCCCCTATTATTATACAGGAGCCCTGTTGATGTACTGCAAAGATACCAGGGGAGGGGAAGTATTCAGTAAACCCTTGATTAGGTTTCAGTCTTTTAGTGGATCTATGTCCCTGTCTTATAAATGCTTCTTAGCTTTCATTCCATTCCTTAGGTGAGATAGGAAGGCTAGAGGGGTTGGAGTTGAGTAATTTCCCTTCCCCCAAGGTGGATAAGGCTTTGGCGAGGTTCTTCCTCTTCCTGCGTAGGTCTTTGTTAAGGAGGACATTTGAGATTTATTTCAAAATGGCTACCTCTCCTGTGGGTATACTGCAGAATGGTTATTTCTTCCCTTTCCTTGGCAAAACAAAAGAGGACTTTTCCTTACTCTTCTTTGGGAGAATTTGGTAGAGTTCTTGGAGTAAAACTTCAAATATAGGGCACCATCTTCGGCTGGGCAACCAGGAATTTTTCACTCTTAAGCAGGTCCACACTTAGCTTCCAGCAATTCATTAAAGTCTCTGTTCAGAGGCTCCAGTAACCTCTGCTTCAGGTAGGCTGATATGTGTTCCCTGAATTCACCTGTCTCTCCAGTTTTCAGGTGGCAGCTTGCACTGTGACCTCAATTCTCTGATGGATCTAAGGAAAGTTATTGTATTTCAATTTGCTCAGTTTTCTTTTTCTTGTTGTTAGTAGAAATAATGACTTGCAAGCTCTTTACATGTTTTAAGGGAAACTGGAATCTAACAGTCATGTTTTTAAATCACTTGCAAATTTAAATGCTTACTGGAAAAAATTTCAGACTAAAATATGTATTTCATTAAGATACACCAAATGTGTTCTCCTAATTTAGTATCTTTTGACATTCCTCTTATTATCTTGAAGGTACCTGTATCCCGAGTGTTCAGGGTTAAATTTAAGTGAATATGATAATAAACAACAACAATTGAAACATTCCACATGTATCAGTTACTTACTTGGGACTGCTTTAGAGCAAGAGGCAGTTTCCAGGTTGGTTCTAGAGATCTCTTCTGCCTTTGAATTCTTCAGTTTTATGGGTGACCTTAGGGTTACATATTGATGTACAGAAAAAAAAAGAAAAGGAATATACTGTTTTATAAGATAAAATATTGTAATTCGTGATGAAAACCCAAAGTGATTTCCCAAAGCAGTCAGAGTAAAAACCATAGTAAAACCACCAAAAAATTGGTGATTTTAAAAGTACATGATTATAATAAATATTAATGTCTTGCTGTGCTTAGGAAGCATAGAAACATCTAGGTAGTTCCAACAAAGATAAATTTCTTCATCGATACTGGAAGTACAAATATTTAGTGGGACAGAAGAAAACATGAATATTACAATGTTGTTTCTGTACAAAATACAATTAGAAATCATAGGTACTGCTGCTTAAAATTCAAACTCATAAATTTGCCTTGAAAGTTCAGAATTAATGAAGCCTTGAAAGAGATTATTAGCCACTTTCATAAATGACTTCCTATGAAAAAACTGAATATTTCAAGGACCTACTAAGAGTAACTAGCCTGTAAGTTATTTCAGCTAAATGATACATTCCTTGGCTGAGTTGTGAGAGAAAGTTACATGCGCAAGATGCTGTAAAATATTCCACTAGGACTATACTTATAATCTTCTGTTTTGTTATTAACATTTTATACTAAAATTATGATTTTTAACTTCCACATCTATTATCAAATGATAAAAATTATACTTTATTTCTCCTAAGGATATCCTTCTTAGGAAATTTGCATTTACTTGGCAAATTAATGTTTTAATGCACCCTTTAATAGCTGGAAGATTCAATTTTCTTGTAAGAATAACAAATGTCAAGAAATGTTTACTTATTTTCTTAACAAATAAGAATCAATAGACTTATGAAAGGTGTTTTATTTTTATTTATTCTTTTTAAAGATTTTATTTATTTATTTGAGAAGAGAGCACAAGCAGAGGGAGGGGGAGAGGGAGAATCAGCCTGCTGTGGGGCTTGATCCCAGGACCCTGGGATCATGACTTGAGCTGAAGGCAGGCTCTTAACAGATTGAGCCCCACCCAGGCGCACATGAAAGGTATTTTAAAACCACTGTGATTCTGTAACAAATAGGCCAAAACATTGAATAATTATTACTTTCTTAATTCTAAAGCGGTCTATTAACATTCCAATAAATGTTAAGTTCTATCCTTAAAGGTAAATTATTAAATTTTGAAAAAGAGGTTTTGCTTTATGTTATGGAACAGAAAAAAGAATATTAATTTGTAGGTAATTAAATCTTGATTGTAAATTATAAGTGCCTTTTGTTTTTTTAAAGATTTTATTTATTTATTTGACAGAGAGAGACAGCCAGAGAGAGAACACAAGCAGGGGGAGTGGGAGAGAGAGAGGAAGGCTTCCCGCATAGCAGGGAGCCTGATGCGGGACTTGATCCCAGGACCCTGGGATCATGACCTGAGCCGAAGGCAGACGCTTAACAACTGAGTCACCTAGGCACCCCTAAATTATAAGTGCCTTAACAAATTTATATTTTAAACAAGTTCAAAGAAAAAATAGTCTATCTTCTCTCTTTCTTTCTTTTCTTTCTTTCTTTCTTTTCTTTCTTTCTTTCTTTCTTTCTTTCTTTCTTTCTTTCTTTCTTTCTTTCTTTCTTTCTCTCTCTCTCTCTCTCTCTCTCTTCCTTTCTTTCTTTCTTTCTTTCTTTCTTTCTTTCTTTCTTTCTTTCTTTCTTTCCTTTCTTTCTTTTCCCTATGATTTACAGAAATAGGATCAAGAAGAATATGTTCTATTTGGAGATTGTGAATACAATGCCTTATCCCAGATTTCCATTTTGAATTCTCTCTGGTATGCAATTTTAGGTGAAATGATATCTTCATTCTCTTGAACTTCCATCAGATAGTAAGTAACAGAACAGATGGAAACTTAGGAAAGGTACATAAACAAAGACAAAAGTTACAGATAAGTGAAACAAATAGAGGAAAAAACCTCTGAAACTAAGCTTAAAGAAACAAGATCCTCAATGGTCTGTGATATATTTAATAAGATCCGGGTTCTTGACCTCATATTGTAGTGTACTGGGCCATTTTAGCTTAATTTGAGGTAAACGTGGTTTCTTTTAAGTTTTATTTAAATTCCACTTAGTTAACATACAGTGTAACATTAGTTTCAGGGGGGTCCAGTATAGTGATTCATCACTTCCATAGAACACCTGGTGCTCATCACAAGTGCACTCCTTGACCCCATCATCTATTTAATCCATCTCCCCTCACATGTCCCCTCTGGTAACCATCAGTTGGTTCTCTATAGTTAAGGGTCTGTTTCTTGGTTTGGCTCTCCTTCTCTTTCTCTTTCTCCCCTTAGCTCATTTGTTGTTTCTTAAATGCACCTAGAGAGTATTATGCTAAGTGAAATAAGTGTCAGAGAAAGACAAACACCCTACTATTTCACTCCTGTGTGGAATTTAAGAATTTAAGAAATAAAGAGTTTTAACATGTATCTTTCACTTAGCTTTTTCACCCTCTGAAACAAACAAAAATTACTTAAATATTTCTATTAAAACACAGCAATATCAATACAACTTTAGTAACTCAGGACCTCTTTAAAGTTTAAAAATACAGTAATATAGTTTTATAAGCCCAAACATAATCATAATACTGTTTTAATACAGGTTTTATTATATTTAGGTATGATTAGGTCAACAGATCAGGAGATGTGGTTGTCATTGAAAATACAGCTTATTATGTGCACGGATCCCAAGAGTAAAGGGCCCTCCACAAATTAAAGGGTCACATGGGAAGCATCAAGTCAGTAGGAAGTCAGGGGAAGGGGAGTAATTTTGGTAAGAGCCTATATTGTGTTTTCCATGGGAATGAAGGAGTGACGCAGAGTAAGCAGGCTTAGTTAGTATTGGCTAGTTTGAATAATTTCAGTAGGCTCTGGAGTATAGGGACTCTCCTCTGGCTGCTTGGGGGTGATTAGGGCTAGTGGATTGTGCCCAGAGTGTGAGAGTCTGATAAAGGAGTTAGCTGGGCATGGAACTCTGGTTGGTTTGGATTTGCAAAGTACTCTGGTGGGTGGGTTGTTTACTATCTCCAGGAATTGGCTAACCCTGGGAGGGGTAGACCCTCCAAGGTCAACAAGACCCCAGATGTCAAAGTTTCAATGCAGAAAAGAAAAGACAGGCTAATACAGATACATCCTAAATGTGGACACATTTTCTTTGCAAATGACGTAATTTATGCTCCTGAAATAAAATATTACAATTTATGTTCTGCCTCATTTCAAGCAATCATTTGGGTTTATTGAGTCTTCCCATTGGATGATATGTTGATAATAAACGCAGCAACAAACATTTCCAAGTGTTTACATTAAGTCAAATATCTTTGTAAGGTTAATGAATAGAGTGTAAATGTATGTTCTGCAGGCAGTAAAAATCAATAAACTGTGCTACATTGTTGCCTTAAGCCATAATAAAATTCCAGAAGTCCATTGTTGAAAATAACACATCTTAGATGATATTGAAAATAATTTGACCTTAATAAAAAAACAAACAAAAAACTTTGGATATGATTTGACTACAGAAAAAAATATTATTCAGATAATAATGTCTAATCTCCCCAAAGCACAAGGGAATTCTCTATCCAGGTCCTAACCCTTTACAATAAAATGCAAAATTAAGAAAATTGTTAATCTTTTTTTTTTCTGAGAATTCCAAGAGAAAGAAAACATAGATTACAGAATTCTATAAATTATACATGATGTATATATTTTATCTGTATGGAGTCTCTCCTCAGTCAGGCACAATTTCACTGTTAACAGTTTATAGGCATCCTTGTATAAGTCTCTCTTTCAGAGCATTCTCCTCTCATTCCCAAAGTAAACATTCTTTTTATTTTCCATTGCAAAAAATTATATTTAATTTTATTATGCTCTTTCTTTAATATATGACCAACTATCTGAAATTAATGGTGCCTTATTAGTGTTTCTTATATTATAATGTGATATTGCAAAATAAAATTGCAAAATAACTATTTTAAAGTATTCACACAAAATATTGAGGCTTAAAAGCAAATACATATTATTTTTTAATATTTTAAGCACAACATTAAGTAATTTTATTTAGTTTAACTAAATTATTTGGTCCTTAAAGGCAAACAGTTGTCCAGTATGAATTTAGGGACCTCAAGATCCATAATATCATTGACTGATACATTTATGTGAGACCTTTTAATCAATCTTCTTTAAGTTGAGAAAGTGGACAAATAGTCTTTGCCATCTCTGCCAAGCAAATAAAGATGGTTTAACAGTTAATGAATAATCCCATAACATCCATTTGTGTATCTTGCGATTGTAAATCAATAAATACTAGTGGGCAGGCCTGTTTTTGTGAAGATTACTGCTATAGAGTCAAAACTTAGCTATAGGACTAACTTTCTTTTGTCTTCTCTATCTATATAGAAATGTATGTACTTTAGGAGAGCCTGGGTGGCTCAGATGTTTAAGTGTCTGCCTTCAGCTGAGGTCATGATCCCAGGGTCCTGGGATCGAGCCCCACGTCGGGATCCCAGCTCGGCAGGGAGTCTGCTTCGGGCTCTGCCTCTCTCCCCGGCTCATGCTCATTCTCTCTCTCTCTGTCTATCTCTCTCTCTCTCAAGTGAATAAATAAAATCTCTAAAAGAAAAAAAGAAATGTATGTACTTTAAGATGCTATATATTTTTCTTTTTTTTGATATTATGTATTGAATGTTTGGCAGTATCAATCTCATTAATTAAACTATAGTCAAATTTATAAAGTCAGTATGTTCTTTGTAAACATTCTGTTCACTCTGCTGGTGTTCACGCACCTACATTGGTGTTTTGTAAATGTATATTTTACAACAGAGGGCATGCCACTTCTGTGTGCCCTCATGATTAAGTGACAATCATATGGTTTTTAAATTAATAAATGCTGAGAAATTAGTTGACAATTTTTTGTATGTAAAGGGATGTATAATCAATACCACTGCTACTTGTTAGTATTATGTTTGTTTTTAAATCCTTTTTCTTTTAACAGGAAAAATATTTAAAATATAATGCAAAGATCAAAAATTGTCTTTAGGATTTATAAACATAACAGGGAATTGGCATACAACAAATAACAAAATAATGTTTAATACTTAGTTTAATATATGGTTTCCTATTTATAATTTTTAAAGCTAAAAAAGAATTGTTTTACAAATACTTTGATTGATTTAGAGAAATATTTGGATGAATTAGATTAAATTTCTTCCTTACTACTTTCCTGTAATACTTACAATTTATACAATGCTTATTTGAAACTTGTTTGGTAAGAGAAAGAGAGGCTTTTAGTTTTTAGACAGATCTAGGATCAGTGGTCATCTCCATCATTTACTTGTGTAAGGTCAGTTATTTAAATTCTTCTAACTCTGTTTTCTCATCTGTGAAATTGGCTCATGGAAATAATAAACGTACCTCTCAGAGTTGTTTAAAACATATATGAGATAATATTGCAGGAAAGATACACACTTTTAAGTAAAGACTAACCACCTGACACTCAATAAGTGATACCTAATGTGTATGTGTATAGGTGTGTGTGTCATAATCTGCACACCTCTGAATAGAGTTGTCTTATGTAAGTTGGATATTATTTCCTGGCTCTTCCAGTGATTCATGCTTTGTCAATTTTTTTAAGATTTTATTTATGTGAGAGAGAGAGAGAACTAACAGGGGGAGGGGCAAAGGGTTAAGGAGAAGCAGACTCCCGCGGAGCAGGGACCTCCACGTGGGACTCAGTCCCAGGACCCTGAGATCATGACCTGAGCTGAAGGCAGATGCCCAACTGACTGAGCCACGCAGGTGCCCCTGCCTTGTCATCTTTTATTTCCTGGCTCAAACTCTACCTTCTCAGAGGTGGCTTTTTTAGCTTTCATATGTAAATAATTTTCAATATAATCTCTGTCTCTATCACTTTATTTTCATTTAATTTCTTCATAGAACTTTTTACTAGATATTAACATGTATTTTACTTGTTAGCATTCCATTAAACTGCCCACCTTCCATTCGAGTAAAGATTTTCTTTGTTTTGTTCATTCAATAAACATTTTTTGAGGAAGTAGATAAAAGAAGAAATGTTTTTATTGTCATTTTAAAATGGGACATGGTAATCTTGCAAATTTCCCAATGTTCCCTCCCGTCCATGCTGAACAGGTGAAAGCTAACATCCTGAAATGACTTTTGCTCTAACATACTGTTTTTCTTTTGAAGCAGGTGTCTCATGATGCATTTCTTCTTAAACCCCCTTTAAAGTGATGCACCAGGTACTTTTTAGATTATTGTTTGTGAATTGATCAGTTCAACCTTAGGCCATTAAAGGCTGGTGACAGTGGTATAGAGAGAGTCAGAACTTGTCTCTTTGGACACACTGTATTTTGTTTGAGAACTGAATTTTCACTAGAGATTTAGTACAATCTATCGATATCAAGAATGAATGAGTCTGAAAGGGACAGAGGAACATTTAGTATTAATTTGTAGCCAAAGGAGGAGCTTCTTATTTATACATTAAATGTATACATTTAAACATTCAGACATTTAAGACCTCTGAATTTTTTTCCCCACCCAAATGGAATAAAATGAACCTTTTACTCACCTTCTATGGAATTCAAGCATTTGTTTGAGTTCAGACAGGAATTTGAGAACTATAGGTAGTATAGGGCAACTCCAACTAAAGTACATGTTTCTATATTTATTTATATTTTCTTATGTAAAATATTCTCCTGAGATGTTATACAATATTGACATTAAGAATCAACATGGGAAAGAAAAATAATCAACATAAATGACAAAATAAATAGAACAACAACAACAAAAAAGCCTCATAAATCGCCTTGCACTTCCGTGTATTCTATCTTTGGTGTGACACACAAAATTCTAATGCAATCTGGCAATCATATACATTATAATTTCTAATGCATGCTACAGAATGATATTCTGACACTCATTTTTGTCTTTTTAATTAATTGCCACAATTAGCAAATTCTCTTCAAACAAATATAATACTTGCTCTAATGTATATGACAGAAAGGAAGTTGCATTCAGCATCTTTAAAGAGTTCACAAATCACCTAAGCTTATAATCCTTGTCTTAATTTTATATACTCAATTCGTCAAAACCCTGAACCATAACTTTTCCCTGCAGTATTTTTTGTCATTCATTTTGAGCCTCTTATTCCACCCCAAAACATCTTTCTTTGTAAAACTGGTAAAACAATCACTCCCAAATAACTTCTACTCATCAGGCTGTATGTGTGCAGATTTGCATTTTACCCCTCAGTCTCTGCTATTTCTAGATACATCATAGCATTTTATATAATATCTAATAAGTTGACTCCCAGATAATGCTGATTGATGTTACTGGTCCAGCCTTTGACAAGGCTGTAGAACTTTCTTGGTTCAAGTTTCTGTACAATATTGTGAAAGTCCCTTAAATTTTTGAGAATTACTTTATTTGACTGTAAATCGGGTATAACAAACCATTTTTATAAAGTTCTGAGCATCAAAAAAAATCATTCCCACGTATATTATATAAACCATATTGTTCCATATAGATTAGAAAAAGGGGCAGGTTTTTTTTTTCCTTTAGATTTTTATCTTTTTAGTAACCTACTTAATGCTATCTCTGACTGATTTACATCCACAAATACCTGAGAATCTATTTTTGGATTGGTCAGACTAATTGGTCTATGAGTAAGCCATATGGCTTTGGAGTCTTATTATGTCAGACGGATTTGGTTTTCAGATATCCTAGTATTATCAGTAGAAAGTATTATCGGACAGTATTATTGAACCATGATATTTTGTTTATCACTGGGTGTACATCCCATGGAACAATTCTGTTCTCAACATATTTACTGAATAAAATGAATAACAGTTATGAAGTCACTCATTGATTCATTTAGCAAATATTTGTAGGCCATATACTATATAAAAATAGAAAATATAAAAAAGTTATTTCTTTCGAAAAATGGCTGTTCATGTTTTCTGCCCATTTCTTAACTGGATTGTTTGTTTTATGGGTGTTGAGTTTGGTAAGTTCTTTATAGATTTTGGATACTAACCTTTATCAGATATGTCATTTGCAAATATCTTCTCCCATTCCATAGGTTGCCTTTTAGTTTTGTTGATTTTTCTTCCTTTGCTGTGCAGAAGCTTTTCATCTTTTTTTTTAAGATTTTATTTATTTATTTATTTATTTATTTATTTATTTATTTAAGAGAAAGGCAGAGAGCGTGAGTGAGAGAGAGCACAAATGGTGGGGAGGAGCAGAGGGAGAGGGAGAAGTAGACTCCCAACTCAGCAGGGAGCCTGACACGACCCTGGGCTCAGTCCCAGGACCCTGGGATCATGACCTGAGCCAAAGGCAGATGCTTAACCCACTGAACCAGCCAGGTACCCCCAGAAGCTTTTTATCTTTATGAAGTAGGTCCCAAGAGTTCATTTTTACATTTGTTTCCCTTGCCTCTGGAGATGTGTTTATTAAGAAGTTGCTATGGCCAATGTCATAGAGGTTGCTGCCTGTGTTCTCCTCTAGGATTTTGATGGTTTCCTGTCTCACATTTGGGTCTTTCATCCATTTTCAGTTTATTTTTGTGGATGGTGTAAGATAGTGATCCAGTTTCATTCTTCTGCATGTTGCTGTCCAGGTTTCCCAAAACCATTTGCTGAAGAGACTCTTTTATCCATTGGATATTCTTTCCTGTTTTGTCAAAGATTAATTGACCATATAATTGTGGGTCCATTTCTGGGTTTTCTATTCTGTTCCATTGATCTGTGTTTGTGTGTGTGTGTGTGTGTGTGTGTGTGTGTGTATGTGTGTGTGTGTGTGTGCCAGTACCATACTGTCTTGTTGCCTACAGCTTTGTACCATATGATTCACTCTATGTGTAATTTAAGAAACAAAACAGATGAACATAGGGGAAAGAAAAAAAGCAAGGGAGGCAAACCATAAGAGACTCAACTATAGAGAACAAGCTGAGAGTTGATGGAGAGGATGGGGGTGGGGAATGAGCTAAATGGGTAATGAGTATTTAGGAGGGCACTTGTGATGAGCACTATATGTAAGTGATGAATCACTAAATTCTACTCCTGAAACCAAGATTATACCATCTGTTAACTAACTAGATTTTAAACAAAAACTTGAAACAAAATAAATAAATAAATAAAAACCAATACTTAAGTTCTCCTAATGGAATTCAGAGTCATTCATAAATATAATTACAATGCAGTGTGGAAAGGCAAAATATACACTTATATATATATATATATATGGTGAAGACTGGCTTGTTCATGATTAGATTGCTCAATAAGTTCAAGACAGACAACAAATTGCCATGTGAAATTACATCACAAAATTTCCCCAAAGTGGTATTAAATAGTCACTTATGTAATGGATAAACCCAATGTCCTTCAACTTTCCAATTTGGTAGTTTTATGAATTTTTAAATTTTCTTTCTTTTTTTGTTAAAATACGTAAGAAACCCAGAGCAATAACAATTCACGATGTATGAAACTTTTGTATGCACCCAAATAAAGAATTTAATTAATGGAAAAAGAAAAATTAGTCATGATGGAGATATACCATAAAGGGTTAAGTAACAAGATTAGACAATAATTTTGGAAAATAACTCTAGAAAGGAGGTTAAGACATTGCCCAAATAGACCCATTGAGATTGCATGTAGGTATAATTGCCTTCAAATAAAATAAGTATACATATAAATATAACAAATACAACCACTATAAATCCATCTGATTTATTGGCTTGATTCCAAGGGCTTCATTGAACAGAATGCTATTAAATCCTACATCTTTCAGGGAAGTGTAAATACTAACAGTGATTTTTTTGAAGAACACAGTGGTGTTTTCTCTCAGCTCATCCAAGGGATTATAAAGAAGTCAAGAACAGTTCTTTCATATTGCCTATTGAAAACATTTGCTGAAAAAGACTGGTTGCTTTGTTTCTTGTTTTCTTTTTAACTCAGTGGTTTAGTCGGATGAGATCGTTATTTGTTTTTTATGCACTGCATTTGAAATGAAACATATCTCCTTGGTACTTAAACTCTTTTATAAGAAGTCAAATGCCTTTGTCTAGTTGCCATTCCTCCTTTGAATGTGAGTAATTGAGTTCCCAAAGATAGATTTAAAATATGAGAGAATATAACTAATTTCTGTGTAAATTGAAGCTTTTATTTCCTTTTACCTGTCACTATGTTCTTTTATCAAGAAAAATAAATGACTAAGTTTTTCTTCCCCCTAACTTAGTGTTGAAGATATATTTTCACATTTAAGTTCTGCAACTTCTCCTTAAAGGGATCATTTTAATGTTTTAGATCAAAGCATTATAAAAGGGTATGTAACTGATAAACATAATTTTTTCCTCCAGGGAATTAGCTTTTATAGTTGACCTAGCAACAAGACACCAAATTAATTGTTTTTCATAAGGGCTGTTAATCATAATGGTGACAATTCCACACAATGAACCCACTGGTAATTGAATATTGCTGCTCACTTTAAGTATAATTTAAATCACCCAGCATGTTTAAATGGGGCAGACGGAAGAGGTTCTAAGTGGTTGGAGATGATCCATAAGCTATTTGCTAAGTAGTGATGGCATTTTCATTTATTACAGACCTCTCAACCATTAATTGTGTATGGTGATACAGTTCACTGGAGTTTCTCATTGAACAAGTTGCAAAGGTTAACTGGAACCAAGTCAAAAAGAAGCCAAAAATAAGGAAGAAACATGGGTCCTATCTATTGTCATACTTATAAACAATGACAGTTTTTAAAACTACAGATGCCAAGCCACATATTTTAGGCTAAAAGTAAAATCTTTGTTTATTTATATTTTGTGGAAGGATACAATGTACCCAAATCACTTGAGATTAAAATTTATATTGCCAGTTGTTATTTTTATATATCTTTTTATTTAAGAAAGTTTGAAACACTCTAACAAAATTAACTCTTTAAATAAAAATATATAATTTTATACTCAGTCATTTCAGGACCAGATATATTAAAGAATTAATCATCAGATTAGGAGGAGCTGTATATCATTCTCAAGTATTTTGACATTCTTTCTTGTTACTTTGGTTGTCTTAGGTACATAATACATGTCCTTTGCTTCAAAGCCTTTACCTGATTTCTTTCATTGTGATTAATTAGATTGACTTTAAAGTAAAAATATCACCATTGTTTCTTAAGATCTCACATATGTAAATCATTAAGAGTTCCCTAGTTATAAGAAGGTAACCCTTTAGATGAACTTCACTTAGGAGCAATGTTATTGGTGGAAAAATCTGTCATGATTATTTCTTATTGAAAAGAATACACACACACAGACATACCATAGACAGACTTAAAGAAGAACTTCAAATTACTCCTCTTTTTCAAATCTTTTTAATTGCTTGTTTTTGCCTGCTTCCTATATTTCCTACTGAGAGTGCTATGCTAAAATTTGCAGTTACATCTGTCTGCTTCTCCCTATGATTGTTCAATTGTTGCTTGATATATTTAGAAGTTATCTTATTTGGTACATTTATTTTCATGGTGATTATACCTTCTTAACTTATTTTTCCTATTGATGGCAAATAGGGTCCCTCTTTGCCCATTTTGGGGGCTTTTTTTAGAGTCTAGATTTTTTTAATTTAATATTCCACCACAGCATTTTTTGCCATAATATTTACCTGATACATTTTCCATAATTTATGAATCCTTTGTTTTTAAATTAGTCTCTTATGGAAATCCTATTATTGGATCTTGTTTGATACATCCCAAGCTTTGAGTCTCTCTTTTATTAACAATGAGTTTAAAACATTTACATTTATTATATTGAATACTTTGGTCAGAGATTTCATCCATCTGAAGTCATGTTTTCTATCACTATTATTATTAAAAGTACTGCTGTAATTTATTTTTGTGTCTTTCTTAGTTTTTTATTTGCTTGTTTCATATCAATATATTTAAATTTTATTCTTGAGATGTGATTAAGTTGACATTATATATTTATTTTTATATACATGTTGATTTTTAATTTACTTCTTAATTTCTTAAATAGGAATTAAAGTTAATTTGTAATTATCCCATATTAACTTACATTTGCTCCATAAGAATGTTATGTGATCAATTCTTCCCTCCCTATACCAACTCTAACCTTGTTATGAACCAAATGTTTGTGACCCACCCAAAAGTCGTATGTTGAACCCCTCATCCCCAGTGATGGTGTTTGGAGGTGGGTTTCTTGGGAAGGTTTAGATGAGGTTATGAGAGTAGAGACCTCATGATGGGATTAGTATCCTTATAAGAAGAGGGGAGAGAGCAGAGCCCCCTCTCTTTCTGTCATAAGAGGATACAGAAAGAAAGTGGCTGTCTGCATACCAGGAGGAGGGATCTCACCAAACACTAAATCTGCTAGCACCTAAGTCTTGGACTTCCCAGCGTCCAGCACTGTGAGCAATAACTTTCGTTTAAATCACCAAGACTGGGGCGCCTGGGTGGCTCAGTTGGTTAAGCGACTGCTTTCGGCTCAGGTCATGATCCTGGAGTCCCAGGATCGAGTCCCACATCGGGCTCCCTGCTCAGCGGGGAGTCTGCTTCTCCCTCTGACCCTCTTCCCTCTCGTGCTCTCTATCTCTCATTCTCTCTCTCTAATAAATAAATAAATTCTTAAAAAAAAAAATAAATCACCAAGACTGCGGCATTATGTTATTATAGCCCAAATGGGCTAAGACAAACCCCAAACTCATTATGTTGTTATCACATAAAATCTATCTTCAGTATTTTTATATTTATTATGATAGTGAATTTTATGTGTCAAGTTGACTGGATCATGGGATGCCCTGAGGTCTGTTTAAATTTATTTTTTGATGTGGCTGTGAAGGAGGATATTCCAAGAAGAGAATTATACTGAAATTGTAGACCTCAATGTGGGTGGACATCATCCAATCCACTGACGACCGATTAGAACAAAAAGGGACAATACACTTGCTCTGCCTGGTGACTTGAGCTGAACATCAATTTCTATAATCATGCGAGCCAATACCTTACTCTATATAATCTATCTATCTTTCATCTATCATCTAATATATATAATATATAGTCTATTTAATATGTAATATTATCCTATTTATATAATATTTATCCTATTTAATATGTGATATATATTAGCATGTAATATATATATCCTATTGGTTCTGTTTCTCTGAATAACATTAATATACCTATATTATTTTTTTATGACTACTTATTCATATAATAGCAAACTTGATTAACTACTTAGTCACCCTCACTACCTGCATTTTATAATATCCTTATGCATTTTTTTCCCTCTACTGTTAAGATATTTTCTTGAAGTGTATTTTCAAAAATATTCTTCGGTTAAATTTTTAGATCCTTAATACTCACTATATTCATCTTTTCCTCCTATTTAAATTATGATTCTACTGGATATAGAAGTCTAGGCTTAAGTTATTTTCCTTTGACATTTTGGAAATATTACTATATTATCCTTGTATATTCAGTGTTTTTGCTGAGAAGTGTTATATAATTCTTATTATTTGTAGTTTTTACTCCTTGCCTTTATATATATATATTTTTTTTCTAATTTGGCTTCTATTATTTTTAGCCATGAATTTTTTCTTATCTACACTCATTGGCATGTCTTCAACATTTTCAATATGAAGACTTATACCTTTCTCCTTTTCTGGCAAAAACATGTCATGATTTTTTTCAAATATATGTGCCTGAACATATATTTTATTTTTCTTTTGTTCTGAACTTGTTTTACGTGTAAATGAATACCTTCATTTCTATCCTCCATTGTCACCTTACTTTACATTAACATCTACTCTTCATGGACTCTTAATGCTTTCTGATTGAATTCCCAGGTTTATATTCAAACTCACTGATTTATTTTTCACCCTGTATTTGTCTTGCTCTTGAATCCATTCATTAAGTTTATTTTGCAAATATTATACCTTTAGATAATTGCTTTTATTTGTCACTCTCAAAATTGTTGTTAACTAAACTAATCTATTAATATCCATCTCATTTCAATGAAACCTTGTGCGTTGGATGGCCATGGGAGAGAAGCAGTGGTGCATACTACCACACTATAATAAGAGTGGTTGAGTATGATAATTAAGAGAATGGAGTCTTAGATTTAGACTTAGGATCAGATTGCAACTACATTACCTGCTGTGTGACCTTGGGAAATTTCTTGACTTCTCTGTACTTCAGTGTCCTTACATGTAAAATGAGGCTGTTAATAGTACTTACCTTATTGTGTTGTGGGAAATAAAGGAGTTAATATAACATTTACAATAGCACCTGCCCCAAAGTTCATGTCTGAAATGTGTTAGCTATGTATACTAATATTAATTCAGAAACCAGAAGTTATTCTTTGAAAATTTAGAAGCAATTCCTTGGTAGTGTTTCTTTTCCTCTGGAGCACAAAATTATTAACTTCATCTTAGTAAAAACATATTTGTCAACTTTATCAGAAGCAACTATAAAAGTCAATTTGGACCCTAAAATTAATTGTAGCAATCTGTTAACAGGCAATAAAAAAGGAGATAACACTCTTTGCTGCATTAATAAGTATGAGGAAATATAAACATTCCTGGATTTCTCAGTGTTTTCTGTAAAAAGCCCCAACCTCCTAAGATTCTTCACAAACCATGAGAATTCTCTCTGTAGCCATTTGTCTAGTTAATTGCTTTTATCCAAAAGGATAATAAAACTTCTCTTATCTCTAGGAGAGGGACCATGGTTACATCTCAGAGGAGGCACCTAGGTTAAACTTCCAAAGTGCCAGGAAGAGTGGAGCTGCTGTCCTTCTGGGTATTTGTATTTCAAGGAGGAATGAAGTCAGGGAAGTAAGAGACCTTGCTAGGTAATGAAATCAGGGGAACTAGAGGCTATCTGGCTTCTGGTGAGATTTTAATTTTCTACCAAGAAGCTGGAGTGAGGAGTAGATTCTCAGGAAGGGAGAGGGACAACTGCTTCTTTTTCTTTATAAACAAAACAAAATAATTTTCCTCATTCCTCACCTATAAGATGTCCAGTAATTTGCACAGGATGACTGATCTTGTTCTCATTTAGTGCTTTAAGAGTAAGGACTAGAGCTAAGGGCAGGATGGGGAAATGCTTAGTATTATATGTGATGTTTTTATTAAGAACGACAGAACACCTCTGATACAGAACACCTCATTCACATTCAAGATAAAATTAATAAGCAAATATTAAAAACTTCCAAATAAGCCTATGGTGAGATATTCTATACACGAAGCTCATGCAATTGATTTTTACTTCGGTAAAAGCCAAAACACTATAGTTATGTTTCAATAAGAAATGAGCTCAAAATCTCGGTGCCTTACATTATAAATGCTTATTTTTCTTTCATATAAAGACTGATGCTGTTCCAAAATCTCTTGAAAGAAAATGGCCTTCATGCAGAGACAAAATGATGTCGTTGACAGAGTTTCCACCCTCCTGCAGCTGCACTGTCTGGAACACTTTACTTCTCATTTGATGAGGGGGGATAAGAGACAGTTGGATAGTTGTTTACTTGCAATTCTATACTTTGTCCCACGAGTTACCTGTTAGTAATGCTTGCTTATAGCCCAGCAGCCAAACAGTTCCCTACTATATCATAAAGTTGGAACCACTTGCATTTTAAACAAACATTTTAGCACAACCAATTATACCTGGAAAGAGAACAGGCCATGATTACTACCATAAAACCTACAACACGTTTAAATCGTGTCAAAATATGTATATATTTTTATTCCTATTCTATCTAATTACCACACAATATTTCATCATCCCAATTAGTAAAGATCAAGTAGCACAAACATTAATTAAAGCCCTGTTTGTATATCTGTGATACCAGTCCTTCATTTATTTGAACCATAGTTGTCTCCTCTTGGCTATGATAGCAGTTAGTAAATTTAACAAGACTATGATAATTTCCTAAGTTTTGAATCACTGAGAAGATCCCTTAGTACTTCCAAATACTGATGATTATAATCACAAGAAAAGGACTCACTTGATTTTAGATAATTTATCCTCCTTCACAATAAGAACGTTGACTAAAACAAACACACACACACACAAAGATCCTCTAATACTTACATAAATTAAATTTCTTCCCTTTAATTATTAAAATATTTTGGCCTTTATGAGGCACTTGGTATTTTTATTGACTTACATTCTGGTCTTTCAAATATTAAACATGTAATTTATATCTCAGGGCATATCTCCTTTGTTTCTTCGTCTGTGTGTGTGTGTGTGTGTGTGTGTGTGTTTGACATTGTGTGTAGCTTTGTGAGGTTAAACCACTGTCTAACCAAAGGGATTTGTGCTCCAGGGATAGTTGGTAAAAAAAAATAAAATAAAATAACAATCAACTGATTAAAGCTGCTAGAATTAATTACTTCCCTAATATCCATCCCTCATCAACAAGGCTCTCATCCTGAAATAACTCTGCAAATCCCCTCATCTGACCCAATTTAACTCTTCTGGACAATAGTGAATCTTTCATTTGTCCATTGAACTTCATGCTTTTTCATCAGCAAAATCCCTTATTTACAGTGTACCTTCACCATCTTGTAAACAAAATTGTTACTATGCCCTGAGACTGGGCTTTCCTTGCAGGCTCTGATGGTAGCTGTTTTTCTTTTCAAACATATCACTACTTAGGAGTGGAATAGGCATCTTCCTCACCATTTTTGTCACTCCTGGATGACCCTCTCTAGTGTATAAAACTCCAAACTCCTTTGAAAATCAGGGTTATCTGCAGTCCCCAGTCTATTGCTCTTCATAACTTGAAGATTTTGGCCCCCCATATCACTACCACTCTATTTTTCCTGTCATAATTCATACTGTTTCAATATTCTTGTAGAAAAATTTCCAATATCATCACTTCTGAAGATCCTCTCCTTGAATCCCCTCTCATTGTCTAATTATAATCACTACTTGACCACAAGTGCATTCCTATCTCATTGCCTCTGGTCTCTGATTCAAACTTTTTTTTTTTAATCACAATGGGTACCATCAATCTGTCAACTCTACAATATTTTTGTTTTCACAGGTTCTATTCTTACATTCTTTCCTTGAATTCCATGATCACTTCTATAATCAGTCCTTTATATATTCCTTCATTTTTTTTTCCTCCATCACTAGAAACTTCCAAGCAAAACTCTAATATGATCACAGCCAACTCTCTTCCTATTCCCCCAAGGCCAAAATATTGCAATCATACTGCTACTCTAAAACCATAAAACATAATTTTAAGAACTAATATTAAACTGTGTTAAAAAATTTCACTTTAAAACTATAAATCTCAAGGAAGATTTTAGTTCTGCTCAGCAGTTTTATTTTCCTAATGACTTAAATTTGTATATTACACTTTTTTTTTTCTCCTCAACCCTTCAACTCTACCCTAGCAGAGATAAGCTACTTGCTCACAAAAGCCATTTCCCATAGGTCTAGGTTATAGACTTAAACTATATTGCTTGGCTTTGTCACAGTCCAGTGGAGACATTCCAAATGACTCATTCTTGACAATGAAATGTGATTAGGATTATGAATCCCTTGAGGATTAAGGCAGTTAAGAACTTAAATTCCTTCTCTACACTCTCTCTGTGGACTCTTCCTACAATCTAGATGAAGCCTCCTGTTGAAGTCTATGGAGCTAAGTATTAGGCAGCTAGATTCAAGAGTCATTTGGAAGAGATCCACCCAGTAGATTAGTTTAAACATGACTATCCAGACAACCGATAAAAAAAAAAAGCCCTTTCCCTGTATTAAGCCTCTGAGATTAGAGTGTGATCATTAAAATTGCTTGCATTAAATATCTTTATTTTCACAACCTCCTTCCCAGTACTCTCAGTTGATAATCTTATTTTTTTTATTTTGCTGTGAAAAAATAAAAGCTAACAGAAGAGAATTTCTATGTTCACATTACTAAAACTATTATTTATTGACATATTTGGGTCTGTACCCTTAAACACAACTTTTTCTTCTTTTAAAATAATTAAACATTCTACTTATACTTTGTATAAATAAGATCAAATACCACACATCCTATTTAGGGGCCTCTTTCTCTCAATTAACAATCCTTCCCTGAATCATCAATATTTCTTTGTATATCTGATATGTTAACACCAGAACTCATGAGCATGCTGTCTCTTTTCTGTGTCTTTGGAGAATTTCCATCTTCCCAGTTTCTAAATGATGGATGCTCCAGTAGTTGTAGTTAGTGTTTATTTTTTCTTTTTTTATCAGGTTTGTATTTAAATTCTAGTTAGTTAACATATCATGTAATATTGATTTTAGGAGTTGAATTTAGTGATTCATGACTTATATACAGCATCCCATCACAACAGATGCCCTCCTTAATATACATCACCCCAGTATTTAGTATTTCAATATCTTATTTTCTATCTGTACTCACTTCCTTCATGATGTCCTTCAAAATTCCAGTGTCAAATATCTAGCTACTGGCATTCAACATAAGGAAAATAGTAGAAAAAACTAGCCACATTTGAATAATCTGTTTTTAAATAGTATTGTAACGATATTAATTTCCTACTTTTGATAATTGTACTGTGGCTAATCAAAACATTATAACCGGAGAAAATGGGGGACAAAGATAGGAAGGTTGTTTTTTTTTTTTACTATTTTGCAACTTTTTTATTTCTAAAATTAGATTAAATAATAGTTAAAATTAAAAATAAAATGATAAAAATTGAGATGAGGAAAGTCTTCATGAAAGTGATGGCCTTAGTGATGACCTAGAAAAATTGGAGGAACTGCTATGGAAAATATGGGGAGGCCATGTCAACCATATGAAAAGCTATGCGAAGGCACATGCACACAAAAAGACAAGACTGACTATGCTTGAGGGAGGGCAATTTTTTTTTTTTTGTAGGGCCCTGAAACACACGTGGGGCATGTTTGTGATGAAAGTGATGTGTTAAGTTGAGATTGTAATGAATTGAAATGAGGAAGAACAAAAACCTTGCTTCTCGAAATATTCTAAACTGGAGAAGACTGAGAACAAGAACCATCCATCATTCTTGCTCTAAACAAGCTTTCCCTGGGTATGAGATGAACTTGGGCTTTAATAAGTCTTTTGTGTTTTCAGTTTTTGTGATTCTATGAACATTCCTGGTGCTGTGTTTGCTATAAATGCTCATGAAATAAACAAAATTAATTTCTGTCACTATTGCTTTTAATTTTTACATTCAGTTGAAGTATATACTTCATCAGGAAGAAGGAATTTTGCCACTTATTATGTGCTTCTAACTTTAATTGCCGGGTGTGTATGTGTGTGTATGTTTTCCAAACTACCATGCCTTGACCTTTAGTTAATCTTTCATCATTTTTTTAGGTATAATATAAACACTGAATGACAATGGCACTTCAGTTATGAACTCTTGACAATAGCACTAATTTTATCTCTGAAATAATACAGAGAAAATACTTAGGTAAAAGAGTGGGAGTGCATTAGAGAAAGTCATAATGTTCAAATCTCAGAAAGCATCTTTTTCTGAATAACTTCCCCTCTAAGTGAATGTCAGAAATTGTTCTGACATTATTAGAGGGACAATAAATCCCTGAGCCAGTCAACTTCCTAGAAGTCAAGGGCTTCTAAGAAAATATTACTGGTGATGCATAGTCTTCTATGAATTATGTAAGGTCCTGATGCATCCAGTTAATCCTGATTTTTAAAATATCGAAGACACAAAATTTTCACTTTGTTTGTAAATAAAATTTATCACACATTTCAGATATACATATAGAGTTAGAATCTATCCCAAACATCAAATTAATGGATCAGATATTGCCATTTCAAATAAATATTTTAAGACATTTCAAATAAATATTTTAAGATATAAGATTGAGCACATAAACACTCTGGTGTTTCCTCATACAGCCATTCATTCTCCCAGAAGGAGAATAGACATGTTATCATAGAGGAAAGTTTTTAAATGACCAAAATTGCTACACATTAACCCACCAAATATAATTTAAATTACATCTTGAATACTCAGAAATGTTAACAACTGAAATAAAACTAAAATTTTTAAAAATTCTGTTTGTTTTTTTTTTTTTTAATAACACTGTGAGAAATGACAAGATTTGTAGTTTTCCACCTAAGCACAAATTACTTATTCCACAGTAAATGGCTTAAGTCATCAATCAGGTTACATATACCAACAGTTAAGTTTTTCTTATTCTTTTTTTTTTAAGATTTTATTTATTTATTTGGGAGAGAGAGCATGAATAGGGAGAGGGATGCAGAGGGACAAGCAGACTCTCAGCTGAATAGGGAGGCAGATGCCAGACTAGATCCCAGGTCCCTGAAATGATGACCTAAGTCAGTCAGAAGCTTAACCGACTGAGCTACCCAGCTGCCCTGAGTTTTTCTTATTCTTTATCTGGAGTAAATTAAAAATTCCCATCAAAGAATTATAAATATCCAAAAATAGCAGAAACGATTTGATATGGGAGATGAACCATACAATGAGGAATTATGGATTTAGTCCTTCTTAAGGATTAAGGTTAAATTACTCACTAGGAGCAGAGGCATGACACATTCCAAGGCTGCACATTTGCCAGTTATTATCATTAAAGACCTATTACCTTGTACTAAATATTCAAATTTATTTTGAAAAATTTCTCTTTCTACATACAAATATGATGTTATGCCTGTTAATTAAAGGCTACTAAAGATATTGAAAAACATTTCAATGTGTTCTCTTGATAAAGATTTTATAGTCACAGATGTAGTCTTTTCTGACATTTCCAGTTTTGTGAAGAAATATTTTTCATACCCTTACTTAAAACAAAGAAAATCATAGCCTTTTGTCTCATTTTGTCTTAATACAGTTAAACTTAGAATGGAAATGCCAAGTCTTGTAGTTCCTGCACATTTTTTTTGTGTGTTTGGTTGTTGAAAAATTATACAAAGCAGTTAATTCATATTAAAGTTTTCAAAATTTACTTCAATACCAAATCAAAATTGCATAGTTATTTTTAATCTCTACAATTCTCTTTGAATGGATTGAAGATGGATCGTCATGTAGGTATTATTTATCTTTTCTAGTCATCATCAAAACTCACAAAATAATTTTTAGCTTAGCCAAGAAAAATCTTTTTTGAATATATAATACATAGAGGCTAAGTATAGATTTGTACACATTTGTCAATTTTTCTACCCTGTTATAAAAAGGGCATCTAATATCCTGCACAAAGGCCATGCTATTGTTTTTCAATATTAGAAGTCATTGATATGTTTTGTTTAATTAGATAAATTTCCTATTGTTGCTCTTGCATTTTTTTTTAAATGTAGTTGACACATAATGTTACCTTAGTTTCAGGTATACAACATAGTGATTCATTAACTCTGCATCTTATGATACGCTCACCACAAGTGTAACTACCATCTGTCACCATGCAACACTATTTTTTTAAAAAAGATTTTATGTATTTATTTGAAAGAGTGAGAGAGCACGAGTCGGTGGTGAGCCAGAGAGAGAGGGAGAGGGAGAGGAAGATGTAGATTCCCCGCTGAGAAGGGAGCCGGCATCGGGCTTTGATCCCAGTACCTGGAGATCATGACCTGAGCTGAAGATGCTTAACCGAATGAGACGCCCAGGAGCCCCACCATGCAACACTACGAAAATGCCATTGCTGTACCTTTTATTCCCAGTGATTTGTTCACTCTTTAACTAAAAGCTGGTATCTCCCACTCCCTTTCACCCATCTTGCCCATTGCCCACCCCTCTTCCCTTTGGCGACCATCAGTTTGTTCTCTGTATTTATGGTTTCTGTTTTCTTTGTGGGCATATTGTTATCAATATTTTAACTGGATTTAGAAGAATCCCAGTAACAAGATAAAGCATCCTTGTTTTCCCACACATATTACACCTCTTAATTATGTTTCACAAAGTACTTGTTTCAGAACATCCGTACTGGTTTTTCATAGTGGTTACTGTACTTTTGTTGAACATAATGTGATTCAATCAATAACTAAATAATACCATTTGATGATACTTCATAATGGAAACCAAACTGAGAATCACTGGGTCACTAGTTCAATTATTAGTATATTCATTATCATACTCCATTTCAGCTGTTTGTGCAAATCATCATACTTGTGAATTGTCTTGTCTTTGTATATTTAGATTCACATCTACAATAAAATCAGGATCAGGTGTTTTAGATTTATTTTATGTTTGAAACAATCAACTTAGACCCCTTTCCTCCCAGACATAGGCATTGAAATTTTAATAGAAAAAAAGTATCCATAAAAACATAAGATATGTATACTACATTCAACACACTGAAACAGTAATGGACATATCACTTGAAAATATACAGGCCATGATACATTATCTTGCTAACAGAATGTTTAATTAACTTTAACTAATGTAGTCTTTGTGGCACATAACCATAACTTTTTGAAAATTAGCCATAGTCATGACATCACAATTAATATATTTCAGATTTAGAAAGTTACTTACAATAAAAGATTTCATTACTTTTTCCTCTGAAAAACCCATTCAATATGAAAAATTTTGATTTTCTGCTATGAATTACAGGAGAGAAAGAGTGTATTAGATGTACTGAAACAAATTTGGTGGGGCTGAAGTGAAAGCATCACATGGAATTAGACAAGAACGGAGAGTAGAACGTATCATGTTATTCCACAATCAAAATTATACAATCCTTACACATTTCTTATCCCAAATGCTGATTGTCATCTTGATTTATGTGTAATCACATGGTATTAATTTTTCCATGTATTCATTTTTATTGCCCACTATTGTGAATTGGACTATTCTTAACACCTGCTATTTATTCAAACTTAGACCTTTCATATATTTCTCTAATGTGAAACTTTTCAGCTCTCCTCAACATCTTTTGTTAGAACTTGTTTCAGTCTACATTAGGCCCCCACTTTATAGGACTGCATAATTCAAATATATCACCTTCTTTGTGAGTATAGAAAAATCACAGAACAATGGCATATTTCCTTGTATTCAAACATATTTTGTATAAGAGTGACACTCTTGAAAATAAACAGGCCATGATACATTATCCTGCTGGTGATTTTTCTCTTTTTGCGTTTATTCAAAGATCAGACTTTTAAGTATAAAGTCTTTATCAACTATAACTAGTTCTAAATACTTCTATTCATTTTTTTCTACTAAAAAATCCAGGAATATCTAAAAGTATGCTTCTCTTTTAATTTATATCATGTCTTTGCATCTGCACAAGAGTTATTTGTTGTTTTCTGCAGTGATGTAGAGAGGGAGGGCAACTTTTAAAAATGTCCTTGAAGAAAGGGGACTTGGGAAGTAACCGGATTTCTCAACTCAGAGAACTTGAAAAGAAAGTAAAAACCTCAGTAGAGGTATTTTGTTAAACTTTCTTCTTACTGCCATAAAAGATATATAACATAAAACTTAGCATTTCAATATATTTAATTTTTAAGTGTATACTTCAGTGTCAATAAATATATTCATATTGTTTTGCAACCATCACCATTATTTATTCCCAGAACATTTTTTTAAAAGATTTTATTTATTTGACAGTGAGATAGAGAGAGAGAGCACAAGCAGGGGGAGCGGCAGGCAGAGAGAGAGGGAGAATCAGGCTCTCTGCTGAGCAGGCTCAATCCTAGGACCCTGGGATCATGACCTGAGACAAAGGCACTCGCTTAATCGCCTGAGCCAAGCAGGTGCCCCTAGTCAAATGATTTTGGACAAAAGTCCCAAGGCCACTCAATGGGGAAAAGATAGTCTTTTCAGGTATTTAGTAATTAGAAAATGATTATTAATTAACTGGTTCCCTAGATGGAAATATTGAACATAATCACATCACATAGAGTAAAGTATATACAGATTCCTTATTTTGATTTAATTATTTAATTGTCATTCACTTTGAAGTCCATCTTCTTCCTTTTTTTTTTGTTAAATTTATTTAACAGAGAGAGACACAGCGAGAGAGGGAACACAAGCAGGGGGAGTGGGAGAGGGAGAAGCAGGCTTCCCACTGGGCAGGGAGCCTATGTGGAGCTCAATCCCAGGACCCTGAGATCATGACATGAGCTGAAGGCAGACGCTTAACAACTGAGCCACCCAGGTGCCCCATGAAGTCCATCTTCTTGATTAAAACCCCTCTTTTGGGCGCCTGGGTGGCTCAGTTCGTTAAGCGACTGCCTTCGGCTCAGGTCATGATCCTGGAGTCCTGGGATCGAGTCCTGCATCGAGCTCCCTGCTCAAGAGGAAGTCGGCTTCTCCCTCTGACCCTCCCCCCTCTCATGCTTGCTCTCTTTTTCATTCTATCTTAAATAAAGAAATAAAATCTTAAACAAACAAACAAATAAATAAAATAAAACCTCCCTATTACCTTCTAATACTAACCAGTCGGTTTTAGGCTTCTTTTATATTATCATAAAATCCTTTGTAATAGCCTTATCATTATATTACAATAATATATACAGTACACAATAATATATACAGTACCTATTTCTCCTTCTTACCTGAAATTTTCTCCAAAATAATAACTTTGATTTCTTTTCATTGAGACCTTTGAATTAGTCACATAATTTTTTTCAATTAATGTCTGTCAGTAAATCACACCCACCCACACAGATATTGTTTGCATTTTAACCACTGATCTTTCTCTTATAAGAACTATGTTGATGAAAAAAAAAAAGAACTATGTTGATGAGGTCTGAATTTTTGTGGACATTATCAAGAAATTAGGGTTCTTTTTTCTAGTCTGTGCCTCTTTCCAAACATCAGCTTTATTCAAGGTTGTGGCAGAATAGCTTCCTCATGAAGCTATTAGTCCCTTCCTTAGTCCTCATGACCAGGGAGTGATTGCACATTCTCTATGCCTCAGTTTCAGTCCCATGTAGAAACCATCTTTCAGGTTCATCACCGAAATTCCAGATTGTCAAGAAAGAATAGTTAGTCTTTTAACACTTGTTCAGGTGTTCATCTCCTATTCATGCATTCACCAAGAGGATATCAATATCATACAGTATAAATAAAAATTCCTGAGACCTGCTGGCATGGTTATGCAGAGGGTTATTTCACTAAACTTTTAGTTAGAACAAAAACGTGATTTTTAAAAAATTGTTTTAAATATAATTAAAGAATTTCTCCCAGAAGTCATACAGGTTTGAATTGTGCATATCTGGGGAAACTGGTGAAATGTTTGTGAACTTCAGATTCTAACTTAAAATTGCATTGGGTTTTTCTTTAATGTAACTTGTATTTTTAATAAATTCCTTTGAAATAGACAATTGTCGTAGACTGAATTTTATGCTACTGTAGTCAATTAGAAAAAAAAATGAATACTAAGAAATGGCCTGATATCAAGGAATTAAGCAGAAACAGTTCTTAAGATTTTGGTCCTCTAATTATTAAATGAATGGTTGTAGTCAAAACACATTGTGAATGATTACATTCTAATATGATCTGACTTTATTTGTATCTCTCTAAACAAGTCCCAGTGAAACAGGGAAACTGAAGGGAACCCGTAAAAGAAAGCTGTTTTTTTTTTTTTTTCTTGGCTCCTTTTCCTGCTTCTCTTTTTGTTAGGATCCGCACCCCCACCTTATCCATGTCTTAATGTATGTCCTCTTTGTCAAGGTCAAGGTGTTAACGATTTCTTTGGAGTATTCTGGCATAATAGATAACATCTAAGCAGAGACCAGGCAAGGTCTGCACATATGTTTTCCAAGACTACTGACTCCAGACACCTTGATGCCAAAACCCCTGGCTCCAGAGTGTAAGTGATTTATGGATGACACCTGAGCACTTGTCCTTGTTTGATCAGTTCCTGGATGCCCAAGAAGACATGTACACCAGAATACCATCCTCAGTAAAAATTCCAGATCCCTAGCAAAGATGAGACTCATTCTTTTTTTTTTTTCTTTTTTGAGTCTCCCAGATGCTCTGTCTGTATCTGCTCTCTATATTGTCAAAAAATTCTGCTCTCACTTCTTGCTGGTTCATGTTTGATTTCCATCCTGTGCAAAGCAAAGGACAGTCTTGGCTGGAACTACGGGACCCCTCTGGGTTCTCAAGCAAAGCCTGCTTGCATCACCAACACTTTACTCATAAAGGAAGCAAAACTTTAAAAGTCTACTTCAATTGGAGTATTGTATTTTGTAATATTATATGTGAGTGAATTTAGGTAAGACAGTTGTTTGGAAATGCAATGGGAGTTAGGTATTAAGATTTATGCAATTGAGAAAGATTACCCCTTTTATTTTCAATCTTTTATGCCACCTCACCAGGAAAAGAAAGTATTGAGAAACCAGTCTTGTGAAAATGATAATTGATGTCATGGAAAATAAATAGGTTGAAAACAGCTTGATAGTTAAATGCTTTAAGTGATTCCTCCGCTCAGCCCTCTGTGGGATGCTTTCCTCATTCAATGACTAGATGAACTCATCTGATGTGCACTACTTAATGCAATTTGAATTAGAAAATGCTTTGATTAGACAGGAGGCAAGATGTAAGGGATAAGAAGCCATTCTTATTCTTTTCTGCAAAACTTGAACATATATGAGCATTAAGAGGTAAATTGACTGCTTTTTAGACTTGGTAAAAATTCTAAGACTGGATAAAGTAAAGAGCCTCTGATAAAGTCTCTCATTAAGGATGACACTTTAGGTCATCCTGTTTTTCTGGAGGCAAACTAACATTTTAGATAGACTCAGACTACTTTAGTTTATTGATACATTTCAGGAAATTGTATTGTTATATTGCTGGTATGAAGGGATGTCTAACCACACATTTAGTGGTGATGAAGGTGATGATGCAATAACTTGAGATAGATGTTACACTTGGTTATCCTTATGGGAAAACTTAAAGTGAATTCAAATCCCATTTACACTATTCCATGATAATCTTGAACTATTGAACTACAAGAATTTAAGATTTTTTAAAAAAAGATTTTATTTATTTGACAGAAAGAGACAGAGTGAGAGAGGGAACATAAGCAAGGGGAGTGGGAGAGGGAGAAGCAAGCTTCCTGAGGAGTAGGGAGCCCGATGTGGGGCTCATTCCCAGGACCCTGAAATCATGATCTGAGCCTAAGGCAGATGCTTAATGACTGAGCCACCCAGGCGCCCAATTAAGATTATTATAACTTTTTGGTGAATTCATTCATTTTCTCAAAACTCCCACCAATATTCACTGAGCAGCTACCACTTACCAAATAGACCTTACAGTTGTACTTTGAGGTCTTGGTAAGACTCTGCCTTATTACATGACCTCTACTATGATAGAACACATAAGAAAATAAATTTTGTACCCATTTTTCTTGTATTTACCTCATCATTTATTATTATGATAGAGATAAAAATAAGTTATTTGACAGCATCTACAGATTTTGTCACCAACTTATTAAATAAGGTGTAATTACAAAAAGAAAAGTAGACTAAAGAAGCAAGGACAGAGGAAAGAATTCATGATATGTAAAATTAGAGAGATAATAGGTGAGGTACAAAAATGAAGAAAAGCAGAAAATGAAGAAAAATGTTTTTATTTCTTCCCTTAAACATATGGAGAATTATGAATAAGAAAACCACTCAAATTTTTTCTTGATTAAAAAAAGCATACTATGTTAATAAAATGATTTCTAGCATTGACCTTGTATATAAATTGGCCCAGAATGTTTTTAGTAGCAGAACTGAGACTATAACATAAGGGCTCATGCTTATCAGTTCAGTGTGCCTTTTTCACCGTTGTAATTATAATATATTTCAACTACAGAGAAAAAGTATAGGAAATGATATAATTAAAACTTACCCATCATCAGGCTTAGTTACATCTTAATATCTTGTCATAATTCTTTTGAATTGTTTTCATAGGAGTAAAATATTACAGATACAATTCAAAATTTTATGTGTCCCTCCCTATCCCAATTTCTTTTGTATCTTGCCAGAGATCAATGATGTATTTATTATTTTTTCTGTTTCTGTACTTTCAATTTTTTGCCATTACAACAATGTAACAATGAATATGATAGACCCAATCTCCTTGGGCATATGATTCGTAGTATCCTTCAGGAATTCACCTAGGATTTGAATAGCTGGATAAGAAATACATAACTTTAATTTACTAGATATGTTCAAATTTCTTGTACTTATTTTAAATTATTCAATAAATATGCATTGAACGTTTACTATGTGCTAAGCAGGCATGTATCATGATTCTAGGCATATAGCTGTAAACAATAAGAAAAATGTCTTTAATTTCATGAAACTTACAAGCCACGGTTGAATCGGTTTACACCCAGTAATAGTGTAAACAAGTCTTCTTTTATTTACATCCCTACTAATGTTTGGGGTTGTCAGGTTTATCTATTTATCTATCTATCTATTATTTTTTTATTTTTTTAAACTGAGTGTGAAATGGTATATTATGACATTAACTGGAATATTCTGAGTCAGAATTTTATAATGCTATAGGCAACACGAGCTTTGGTTTTTTTCTTTTTTTAAAGGTTTTTTTAAGCAATCTCTACACTCAATGTGAGGCACAAACTCACAAACCTGAGATCAAGAGTCACATGCTTTACTGACTGAACCAGCCAGGCACCCCAACATGAGTTTATTTTTAATAAATTATTTATTAACTATTAATGGCCTGAAAATGAATTATTTCATAGAGAAGGAGAAATAGATTAAGAGAAAAAAGAGCTTGGAACCAAATCTTGAGATCTTTCAGCACTTAAAAATTAAAAGAGATGGCAATAGCAAAGAGAACTAACTTGAAACACCCTATAAAGGAGAAAACAGAGGAATATAGTATCTTGGAAGTCTAGAATTTTAAGTTTTCAAAAAAGGAAGGATTGATAGCTATAATGAGTACTGCTGAGATGCTGAGAAAAATAATGGACTACAATATGTTCAGTGGATTACACACCTAAGGGATTACTGAATATTATTGCTCCTACTTTCTTAAATATGTTTAACTTTTTTCTCATCCTTTCTTACATGGTTTTTAATAATTTCCTGTTATCACATCTCTTGCCTGCACTCAAGTGTTTCTCAGTATACACATCATAAAATTCAAATTCTTTACATAGTTTATAAGAATCACTATGATTTGTTATCCATCATATCTATCATCTTCTAGATTCCTTAGGCTTTAATTCTATGTCTGATTCTTGTTTTATATCATGCTTTTGCCAGTATGCATGCTGCCATACATGTTATTTTTCTTACTTGGTGGAAATTTTCCAACAAGGCATTACAGGTTATGAATTCCTCTGAGGAACTTGCAGAAACACCTGAAAATCACTAGCCACTTCTGGCTATAGATTTGAATTTGCCAAGCTTACTAACAATCATTGCCTCTTCTTAAATGCAAAATTACTATGTACCAGGCTTTCTACAAAGCATACATATATACTATTACTATATGAATCTTATCATCATGAGGGGTGGTGATGAAGAAACAATTCTTAGCAAGATTGAATAACTTGCTCCAGGTCACTCTGATAAGAATACCTTAATTCAAATCCAGACCTCTGTGTCTATAAAACTCATGTCCATTATCACCAGATGTTTAAATGCAAAAATATGCTATTTACTTGTTCCTTATGCAACACCAACTAGGTGTGATATCAGGCTATTAAAAAAAAATAAAATTCATTTTTAACCACTCTTAGCCACTGCTTGCTCCTTAGCCTCCTTCAAGAGAAGGATGAGGGTAAGAGGAGCTAAGATGACGAGTAGTAGGAGGACCCTAGGCTTGCCTCCTCCCTTGAACACAGTTAGATAAATACCAAATCATTCTGAATACCCAAAAATTGATCTGAGGACTCACAGAACAAACTGCACAACCAGAGGAAGAGAGGAGGCCATATCATGGAAGGTAGGAAGTGTAGAGATGTGGTTTGAGGGGGAAACAGATCATGGGTGCTGCAGAGGGGAGGGAGCACTGGTCACAAAAAGAGGTGAGAGAGAGAAAGGAGTGCACAGGGGATCACAAAAGGAAAACACTTCCTTAAAGCCACTGACTGAGAAAACAAGTGGGGCTGATTTTTGTGTTTTTGCAATTAGTGGGGCTTGAAGACTAGAGTTTTAGAGGTCCGTGATGTGGCTGGTATGGAGTCCTGAGGGCACTGCAGTGTTCCTAAAGAGGAGGCAGTCAGGTAACCTGAGGGTGCACAGCACAATGTGAGGATAACCTGAGATGCGTTGGGAAAGACCATTCCCCCTTTTTGGAGCACATCTGAGAGGGGTGGCATTGTCTTTCTGCAGAAAGAGGAGCTGGTGGGTGCCTTTCCCTTTGCCACCCCTCAGCATAGGGCAGAGACACCTGCTGAGGGCAGCTAACCTGAACACTGGTTCCTTTGTGTGCTTAGCTCCAAACCCAAAGTTCCTGTGCTCTGGTGCAACTGTCGTTCTGGGTCAAACCTGCACTAATCCCAGTGTGGTGAGACCATCCCCTGCAAGACCAGTGAAGATCCCTGCAATACCAGGTCCTTAAAGTTTGGAGTTTTAAAACTCAGTCAGCCTGGATGGGATAGAACCCAAAGTGCACTGTGCTACTCCAGGTAGGCAAGCAACTAAGACACAGACAGTGTGTAGCAGTGATCTGAAAAATGCCTAGGATGCAGGAGGGGAAATTATTTGCTCTTCTAGGAGGGCTTCTCTGATAGCAGCAAGCATGTCTCAGGGGACAAAGATGCTGGCTGGCACCAATTCCTTCTCCCGCCCCTCAGGATAAACTAGCTTCAGTAAACAGCACAGGGCAGACACTGGCAGCCTACCTGCTTACACCAAGTTCTGAATCCCTGCACTCTGCTGGTACTGCTTTTCTCTGGCAACTGTGCATGAGAAGCAACAAGGTGAGTCCCTCCCCCAGAAGACCAGCACAAACACATACCACACCATATCTATTGACCATAAAGTTCTGTAAGTTTCAGCTCTAGTGGAAATAGCAGATATCTTTTAACAAGCAGAGAGAACACACCTAGTTAAAACTTGCCATACTCTGGCCAAGATCCAAACATTCCCCACTGCAGGCAAGGAGAAAATTTGCAGACGAGTGACCTGAGGGATAAATCAGCCATAACACAGCAGCAGAGTGCATGCAGCACACACCACGAACACTTCCTAAAGCACCAGGCCCTGGACACTTTATGACCTCTTCTTTATAAAGCCATTACTCTCAGGAGCAGGAAGCATAACAGGGTTTCCTAACACACAGAAGAAGAGAAAATGCCAAGATGGAGGAATTCATCTCAAGTGAAAGAAAAAGAAAATATCACGGCCAGGGTTCTAATTAAATCAGATATAAGTAATATGCCTGATCCAGAATTTAAAGCAACACTCACAAAGACACTAGCTGGGGTAGAGAAAAGCATAGAAGATATCAGGGAGACCCTTACTGCAGAGATAAGAGAGCTTAAAGCCAATCAGGCCAAAATGAATAATGAAAAAACTGAATTCAAACTGACTGGATACAATGACCACAAGGATGGAAGAAGCAGAGTAATGCATAAGTGATATAGAAGATAGAATTATGTAAAGTAATGAAGTTGATCAAGAGAGGGAAAGAAAATCTTGGATCATTAAAGTAGACTTAGGGAACCCAGTGACTCCATGAAATGTAAAAACATTCATATCATAGAAGTCCCAGGAGAAAAGGAGAGAGTAAAGAGGGCAGAAGGTTTATTTGAGGAAATTATACCTGCAAAATTCCCAAATCTGGGGAAAGAAACAAACTTCCAAGTCCAGAAGGCACAGAGAACTCCCATTAAAATCAACAAAAACAGGCCAACACAAAGACATGTCGTAGTTAAATTTGCAAAATATAGAAATAAAGAAAAAAATCTTAAAAGCAGCAGGACAAAAGAAGTCCCTAATTTATGAGGGAAAACAAATAAGGTTAGCGGCAGATCTCTCCACAGAAACCTGGCAGGCCAGAAAGGAGCATCATGATATATTCAATGTGATGAATGGGAAAAATCTGCATCCAAGAGCATTCTATCCAGCAAGGCTGTCATTCAGAATAGAAGGAGAGATAAAGAGTTTCCCAGACAAGCAAAACTAAAGGAGTTCATGACCACTAAACCAGCCCTGCCAGAAACAGTAAATGGAACTCTTTGAGTGAGAAAGAAAGACCAAAAGTGACAAAGACTAGAAAGGAACACAGACAATCTCCAGAAACAATAAAAAAAACAAGTAATAAAATGACACTAAATTCATATCTATCAATAATTACTCGGAATGTAAATGGACTAAATGCTCCAATCAAAAGATATAGGTTATCAGAATGGATTAAAACAAAAAGCAAGATGCATCTGTATGCAGTCTACAAGAGACTCATTTTTAGACCTAAAGACAACTGCAGATTGAAAGTGAGGGGATGGAGGACAATTTATTATGCAAATGGACATCCAAAGAAAGCCAGAGTAGTCATACTTATAGCAAACTAGATTTTAAACCAAAGAATATAAGAAGAGATAGAGAAGGGCACTTTGTCATAATAAATGGGTCTATCCAACAAGAAGATCTAACAATTGTAAATACTTATGCCCCCAACTTGGGAGCACCCAGATACATAAAGTAATTAATAACAAACATAAAGAAACTCACTGATAATAATACAATATTAGGGGGCTGACCTTAATATCCCACTTCCATCACTGGACAGGTCATCTAAGCAGAAAATCAAAAAAGAAACAATGGCTTTGACTGATACACTGGACCAGATGGACTTAACAGATATATTCAGAACATTTCATCCTAAAGCAGCAGAATCCACATTCTTTTTGAATACATAGGGAACATGCTCCAGAATAGACCACATACTGAGTCACAGATCAGCCCTTAACAGGTACAAAAAGACTGCGATCATACCATACATATGTTTGGACTACAACGCTATGAAACTTGAGGTCAACCACAAGAAAAAAATTTGGAAAGACCACAAATACATGAAGGTTAAAGAACATCCTACTAAAAAATGAATGGGTAGGCCAGGAAATTAACAAAGAAATAAAAAGTACATGGAAACAAATGAAAATGAAAACATGATTGTCCAAAACATTTGAAATCAGCAACAGCCATCATAAGAGGGAATACAGGCCTGCCTCAAGAAGCAAGAAAAGTCTCTATGCAAACTAACATATGAAGCAGCTAGAAAAAGAATAACAAAAGAAGCCTAAAGCCAGCAAAAAAGGGAAATAATATAGACAAGAGCAGAAATAACGATATAGAAACAACAACAAAAACCAGTAGAACAGATCAATGAAACCAGGAACTGGTTCTTTGAAAAAAAATAATAATAAAATTGATAAACCCTTAACTGTACTCATCAAAAAGAAAAAAGAACCCAAATAAATAAAATCACAAATGAGAGAGGAGAGATCACAACCAATACCACAGAAATACAAACAATTATGAGAGAATATTATGAAAAATTATATGCCAACAACCTGGGCAATCTGGAGGAAATGGATAAATTTCTAGAAACATGTAAACTACCAAAAACTGAAATAGGAAGGAATACAAAAATTTGAATAAACCCATAACTAACAACAACAAAAATAAATGAATTAGTAATCAAAATTCTCCCATCAAGGGCACCTGGGTGGCTCAGTTGGTTAAGCGACTGCCTTCAGCTCAGGTCATGATCCTGGAGTCCCGGGATGGAGTCCCATATCAGGCTCCCTGCTCAGCAGGGAGTCTGTTTCTCCCTCTGACCCTCCTCCCTCTCATGCTCTCTCTCATTCTCTCTCTCTCAAATAAATAAATAAAATCTTAAAAAAAAAAAATTCTCCCATCAAACCAAAGTCCAAGCCCAGATGGCTTCCCAGAGGAATTCTAACAAACATTTAAAGAAAAATTAATGCCTATTTTTCTCAAGCTATTCCAAAAAAAAGAAATGGAATTGCCAGGAATGGCCAGCAATCCCTGTACTGACGGATGAAAGACGACTCCAAACTTTGCTTGAATGTGCAAATGCAAGAGAGGAGAAGGCAAGGGGGTCAACACTCATAGATGAAGACACTTTGCTCTCCTTGCTCCTGCTTTTATTGGTCCTTCAGGAAAATCACAAATCCTTATCACTGTTTCTCAAGCACGAGATGGGTGATGAGGAGTCTTATTGGAACTAGGAGGATCTGTTTACGGGAAAGATACAATATGGTAATCTCCATGTTCTACAAGTTCTGCTAAACATAGCCTAAGGGACAATGCATACATCTCTTAGATCACAGGGCGGCTGTTTGGGCTAAGAGAGCTTCGGGAAGGTAACTCCCCACAACATTCGTAGGGCAGAGTGGTCACGCAGGCCCCACCATTCAAAAGGCCTACGTCCTTCTCTGAAACCTTCCCTTGCCCCCAGCAGCCTCTGTGTTCATTTTAGCAAGCCAGGTATTATGGATGATTTCATGATTTACATTAACCCCAACATGGAAGGAAAACTTCCAAACTCATTCTATGAGGCCAGTGTTACCTTGATTTCATAACCAGACAAAGATCCCACTAAAAAGAAATACAGGCCAATATCCCTGATGAACATGAATGCAAAAATTCTCAACAAAATTCTAGCAAATTGAATCCAATAGTACACTAAAAGGATCATTCACCATGTGAAGTGGGATTTATTCCTGGATTGAAAAGGTGGTTCAATATCCACAAAGAAATTAACATGATGCACCACATTAATAAAAGAAAGGATAAGAATTATATGAACAGATCCATAACCAGCCAAGAAATTGAATCAGTAATCAAAAATCTCCAGCAAACAAAAGTCCAGGGCCAGATGGATTCCCAAGGGAATTCTATCAGACATTTAAAGGAGAGTTAATACCTCTTCTCCTCAAACTGTTCCAAAAAATAGAGATGGAAGGAAAACTTCCAAGCTCATTCTACAAAGTCAGCATAAGTACCTTGATTCCAAAACCAGACAATGACCCCACTAAAAAGGAGAATTATGGGTCAATATCCCTGATGAACAAGGATGCAAAAATTCTCGATAAAATATTACCAAATATAATTCAACAGTACATTAAAGGAATTATTCATCATGATCAAGTGGGGTTTATTCATGGGCTTCAGGGGTGGTCCAATATTTGCAAGGCAATCAATATGATATACCACATTAATAAAAGAAAGGATAAGAACAATATGATCCTCTCAATAGATGCAGAGAATGCATTTGACAAAATACAACATCCATTCTTAATAAAAACCCTCAACCAAGTAGGGATAGAAGGAACATATCTCAACATCATAAAGGCCATATACAAAAGACCCACAGCGAATATCATTCTCAATAGGGAAAAATTGAGAGCTTTTCCTCTAAGCTCAGGAACAAGACAGGGATGTCCATTCCCACCAATGTTGTTCAGCATAGTACTGTAAGTCCTAGCCTCAGCAATCAGAAAACTAAAAGAAATAAAGGCATCCAAATTGTTAAGGAAGAAGTCAAACTTTCACTATTTGCAGATGGCATGATACTCCATGCAGAAACCCCAAAAAAATCCATCAAAAAATTGCTAGTACTGATACATGAATTTAGTAAAGTCACAGGATACAAAATCAATGTACAAAAGCCTGTTGCATGTCTATACACCAATAATGAAGTAGGAGGAAGAGAAATCAAGGAATCGATCCCATTTACAATTATACCCAAAACCATAAGATACCTAGGAATAAACCTAACAAAAAATGTAAAAGTTCTGTACTCTGAAAACTATAGAACACTTATGAAATAAATTGAAGATGACACAAAGAAATGGAAAAACTTTCCATGCTCATGGATTGGAAGAACACATATTGTTAAAATGTCTGTAGTACCTAAAGCAATTCACATATGTAACACAATCCTTATCAAAATACCATCAGCATTTTTCAAAGAACTAGAACAAACAATCCTAAAATTTGTAGGGAAACACAAAAGACCCTGAGTAGCCAAAGCAATCTTAAAAAAGAATACCAAAGCTGGAGGCATCACAATTCCAGACTTCAAGTTATATTACAAACCTGTAGTGATCAAGACAGTATGGTACTGGCACAAAAACAGACACATATATCACTGGAACAGAATAGAAAACCCAGAAATGGACCTTTGACTCTATGGTCAACTAATCCTCAACAAAGCAGGAAAGAAAATCCAATGGGAAAAAAACAGTCTCTTCAATAAAGGGTGTTGGAAAACCAGATAGCAACATGCAAAGGAATAAAACTGGACCACTTTCTTATACCATAACAAAACTAAATTCAAAATGGATGGAAGACCTAAATGAGCAATGGATGTTGGAGAGGATGTGGAGAAAGTAAAGCCCTCTTACACTGTTGGTGGGAATGCAACTGATGCAGCTACTCTGGAGAACAGTTTGGAGGTTCCTCAAAAAGTTAAAAATAGAACTACTATATGACCCAGCAATTGCCCTACTAGATATTTACACAAAGGATATAAAAATACTGATTTGAAAGGACACATGCACCCCAATGCTTATAGCAACATAACAATGATAGACAAATTACAGAAAGAGCCCAAATATCCATCGACTGATGAATGGATAAAGAAGTGGTATATATATCCAATGGAATACTACTCAGGCATACAAAAGAATGAAATCTTGCCATTTGCAATCATGTGAATGGAGCTACAGTGTATTATGCTAGGCAAAATAAGTCAGTCAGAGAAAGACAAATACCATATGATTTCACTCATATGTGGAATTTAAGACACAAAACAGATGAACATAAAGGACAAAAAAAAGAGAGAGAGAGAGAGAGAGAGAGAGAGAGAGAGAGAGAGAGAGAGAAAGAGAGGCAAACCATAAAAGAGACTCTTAACTATTGAGAACAAACTGAGTGTTGCCAGAGGGAGGTGGCTCAGGGGATGAACTAAATGAATGATGGGCATTAAGGAGGGCACTTGCGATGAGCACTGGGTGTTGTATGGAAGTGATGAATCACTGAATTCTACTTTTGAAACTAATATTACACTGTGTGTTAACTAGCTGGATTTTATTTTTTTAAGATTTTATTTATTTGACAGAGATTGAGACAGTGAGAGAGGGAACACAAGCAGGGGGAGTGGGAGAGGGAGAAGCTCCCGAGCAGGGAGCCCGATGCAGGGCTTGATCCCAGGACCCTGGGATCATGTCCTGAGCCGAAGGCAGACACTTAATGAATGAGCCACCCAACTAACTGGAATTTAAATAAAAACTTGAAACTACAAAAAAAGAAATTAAAATTAAATCACTAAAACTAAGGGAAAAAATGGTGCCTTTGTGCTGAAGTCACTCCATGTTGCTAAGTTGTTTTATAGATCATCTACATCCATAACTTATAGAGGGCATGACTCCTTTCTTCTGCACAATCCACAAACTCGTGAAATGGGGGTGGGGAATGAATAGAAAAAGAAAAAGTAAATAACAGTAAAAGCAAACAAACAAAAAAGGCACCCATCTTAACAGACAGATTGGTGACTGTTTGGCTTAATTCTAGGAAATACTGTGATTTTGGAAAATTACTAGATCATTAATGAACACGCACACGCACATACACACACAGAAAAAAATATACACAAAAATATATATCTAAATTCCTCATGCAGGCTTTTGTGTTTCACCAACCCTTCTATAATGGCTAGCTTATACATCCTTCACATGGCAGCCAGCTTAAACACTGCTTTGGAGTTGCCCTTTCCTTCCCCGTAATGATTTTTCATTGCGGTGAAATAAACTCTTTAACTTGGATTAATGACCTTTCAAAACCATGCTTGAGCCTTGTCTTACATCTCTCAGTGCATCCATGCTGAAAAAACAATGACTTGTTAACTTTCTTTTCAAGAAAAAACCTTGAACTTTTCCACCTATTTGGCTCCATTCAATCATCACGCCTTAAAAATAATACTATTTATTTTCTTTCAAATTATGCCTTCACGTAAGTCCAAACCTTCCTCATCTCTAGAACTTTTCTTTTTTAACCCTGGCCACAGTGATGCTTCCCTTATGTAAATTTCTATACGTACTCGTGTTAAAGCAAAATACCAAGGAAATTAACATAAAAGAAATCTATTCTTATCTAACTTCTATGGACAGATATTCATTTTAAATTATATGTTTATTTATGTAGATATGTAAATATCTGTTTATTGAGTTCGAACCTATTATGTGCCAGATACTGACTTCTAAGAAAAAATTTTGTTTAGTATGTGAATATTAATAATTGCACTCTGCCTCATCTCTATAAGTCTCTCTGTCTCTCTCTCTTTAGCTAGAGAATAGATATAGATAGTACACAAAGTGTATATGTAAATACATAATATATAGTTGTTTATATATATTTACTTATATATGTACACATATTTCTATATGCTCCATAAGCCATTGCTCTAGAAATAAATATAGCTAAAAATTTGTCCAATAAAAATAGTAACAGACTGGGAGGAAAAGGCAGAAGCACAATTAAATATATGTACAACAATCAACCAACTGCTTTTCGAGCTTTAGTCTACCTCTCTATAAAATGGAATGAATATTCTATGTGTGCATTTGTTCTGACAAATATATGAAATATGTATATTGGCTTTGAAAACTTTAAAAGCATAGTGCAATAAACTAGTAAAAATTGTATTATTAAACACACACACACGTGCAAAGTTACTAAGCCAATATTATTACAACGAAAAATCTCTCCATTTTCAACCTGTTTGTGTTACTGTCAAAAACACTCATTTAACCATCTCAAACCATTTCTCTCAATGTTGTTGTGTTGAAGGGAGTGCTTTTACTTTGGTATTTTTCCCCCTACAGTTCACTAACCTTACTGTCACAGTGCCTAAGTGCTGTGCTATATTATTTTAGAACTAACCATTTCAGCATAGAAAAGTAAAATTTATTTTAATGCCCCAAATTGATAATCTTCTTTCATGGATGCAATTAGAATAAACACAAGAAAAACACTGGCTCTAAATTGATTTAAATATCAATTTAAATATCAAATAACAATTTAAATATCAATATTTCAGTTTAGCATTACTGTTATTCAAATCGAATTTTTTTTTAATGAGGGAAGATGTTTCAATATGATTTTTTATACTGTGAAGTATGCCTTTTATGTTATACTACATTCTGGACTAGACTAAATTTATGGTATAATTCAAAATCTGTTAAAGAATATTCAGGCAGAGAAAAAAAATGAAGAATATTCATGTACAGAAACATTATCAAAATGAAGAAATAATATGTACTTATTTAGATGAGACAAAGAAGTAAGCAGTATATAAATCGTTAATTTCAGACAATGGAAAATATTTATTAAGCAATGTTTGGTTTCTTACAGAATGATTGGGTGAATTAGGGTCACTGGATCTAGGCTAAACTTGTAAGAAAATGTCAGTGAATTGTCACAATTGAGAGCCATACTCGAATGACCTAGGACTGCTATCAGTGACAGTTATTCACACATACACTCTTTCCTATTCTCAATCGACCGTACAAAACTGAACGGAGGTATTTGAATGAATATGTAGGTCATTTGAAGAAAGCATGTGATTTTGTTATTCTTTCAAAGTTCTTTTCATTGAGTTTCCTAAGCAACTTGATTCCATTCCACAAAGATATATTGATAAGTGCATTTTTGTTTTCACTCCAGCGGAATACCATATGAAGACAGAGTGTTTGAACTGAAAGGCCATTACAGTTACCTAATGAGCAGGTCACTAACTGGTGGAGAACCGGTCATAGCAAACATTATTTTTTTTTTCACATTTAGTGTTCATGATCAATGTTAAAAATGAGGACATTTTATAGAGAAACTGTTATCCTAATAAATTGTCCTGGATAATATGAAACTATGACACTGCCGGATCCATGGCCCTTCTTCCTCATAACTATCACTTCTAGAGTACTTCTATTTTTCACAGCCTGATGCCAAAACCATTATTAGATATTGTTTCTTTTAATCTTCACAGCGATTATATCGGGTTCGGATAATCTTTATCACCTGAAGATCAAAGAGAACTAACTTGCCCAAGAATATACAAGCAGCAGATAGAGCCAAGTGTCTGATAAGATTAATATCCATCAACCCTTCCTTTCCACACTTCACGTGACAACTTCATCCACCATATTTGGAATAGGCATGTGCCCCGCACTTTGTCCGGGTTTTCCTAAATTTGCACATGTGCAGCTTTACTTATTATTGTGATTGGTTTTCCCAAGTCTGCACATGCGTGGCTTTACTCATTATTGTTATTGGTTGGAAACCTGAAACTTTGAACTGATGAACCCTTAGGCTTATGAAACTGCTTGTTTTCTGAAACTGCAGTCATGGGGAGTTAACTAGTCAGGCTGTAGGTATACCAAGGATGTGTGCTTCTTTTCGTTCTTATATTTCAACAACTGACCCAGAGTTCATCACACAGATGTTTCTCAATAAACATTGCTGACTGATTAAATGCAAGAATAACAGGTGGCTATAGGGCATAATCGATACTGGATTTGAGTTTGGGTCATCTGTATTTTTGGATTCCATATTAGTCAAGTAATATTAACTGTAGTAAACTGTTAAGAAATAGTATTTTTTATCAATACAAAGGTTTAGTCATTTTTCTAAGTGCTTTATTTTATGATCTGATACTAAAACCACATTCTGAGCTAAATATTATTAACTCATCTGACAGGTAAGTAAACTAGTGTGCTAATAGAATAAGGAACTTGTTTAAGGCCACACATCTGGTCAGTGGCTTGACCAGGACTGAATTTAAACCTCATTCTATGACTCCCAATTCCAAAAACATTTATTTCCCTTTATTAAGTCTTATTATTCAAGATTTCTGTTTTGATCATGTCATTAAAATAGCAGACTATATACTTAATTCTTGAATAAGAGTTCATAAATGTTTTTTTGTATGAATCTTTTGTATGAAAATGCTGTATTTAATTTATGAAAAAATATATATGGAGTTTTACAAATGTGGTAGAGAAATAAAAGTCACAATTACTTGAACAAAACAATATGTTCTTTAAAAAAGAACATTTGGAAATTCAGCAGTTGTTAAACTACTGGAATTAAACTTTATATACACTTCTTTTAGTATATGAAACATTGTAAATCCCTCTATATTATTTTTAATATAAATTGTATATTGGTTCTATTTGTTTTCATAAATCAAATATAAGTATATATCAAATTTTTAAATTATCTGTTAAAATTATCCCTGTGCTTCCTTTGTTGAGAGAAAAATATATGCGTAGATAGTTACCCAAATAATGTTCACAGTACTTAAAACATCTTGAAAATAGTTTTATTACAGAGTGGATACCATGGTTTATCCTGTTATAGAAAAAAATAACCAGTAATAGAAAAAAGACAAAATTAAGGTTCTTGGAAATATAATAAAAGGTCGATTCAATTTAGGACAAGAGAAACAAAGTAAATGGAATTTAAATGTATATAAACCATTTATAATAGCATCATTAATTTCTGCACATTGGATAAAAAATATAGTTTAACATCAAGGAAAACTACTTTTTGTACCAAAAAACAGTGTAAAATTCTGTAAATAATATTCATATTTTAAGATTGTTGATGACATCCTTTATATTGAAATTTTAACAACATGTTTGAAAATAAATTTTTGGTATCTTACTTAAATAACCGTCAAGACTACATCCTATGTGGGCACATGTTAAGAATGCTCTCTTACTTGGAAATATCTTTAGATACAAAATATGAAAATATGAAAAGCTCAAGAATTAAGGGCAAGTTAATTATATTCCTTTCTTTAATAAACACAGTAAAATGATTCAACATGCTATCATATCTTGAGGATATATGAAAACTAATTTACTTTAAGCTTCATTAGCATGTAGGTAAAAATAAAATCACATTATGTTTTATACCCAACTTTTGTTGACTCTGATGCTAGCTACATTATTTCAGTGAACCAGTATTCCCACAGATAACCTTCATGAAGCTGGTGATAAATGTTACATGCCTTCCTTCCCACTGTCCTTACATATATCTCTTTCCTCATTGAAATCAAGTCTATATACCAGCAGGAGCCCAAAGGTGGTGGAGCCAAGTCCCCCACCTCCCAGAAACTTTCCAAGTGGTGCTTCCTAGATGCCACCAGTGCCAGCCGCTTCTACAGGATCGACCGGGCCCAGGAACACCTCTACTATGTAACTGAGATCACACAGGACGAGATTTACATCTTGGACCCTGGAGCTGCTGGGGGCATCGGCCCGGCCTGACCTCCCAACCCCCACTTCCCCTCTCCCCACCTCCCCCTGCTCACCCACGCTCCGGTCACTGCCAGGGGATGTGGCGCCCCCTAAAGGTGAGGAGCTGATTGAGGCTGCCAAGAGGAACAACTTCTGTAAGCTCCAGGAGCTGCACCGAGCTGGGGGTGACCTCATGCACGGGGATGAGCAGAGCCGCATGCTCCTGCACCATGCGGTCAGCACAGGCAGCAAGGATGTGGTCGGCTACCTGCTGGACCACCCCCCCCCCCAGAGATCCTTAACGCTGTGGAGGAGAACGGGGAGACCTGTCTGCACCAGGCAGCAGCCCTGGGCCAGCGCACCATCTGCCACTACATCGTGGAGGCGGGGGCCTCTTTCATGAAGACAGACCAGCAGGGCGACACTCCCCGGCAGCGGGCCGAGAAGGCTCAAGACACGGAGCTCGCTGCCTACTTGGAGAACCGGCAGCACTACCAGATGATCCAGCGGGAGGACCAAGAGACAGCCGTGAAGCTGGAGGGACAGGGCCAGCCAGGGGAGGAGCCCCTCATTGCCCACCTCACTGCCACATTCCATTCGGATGACCACGGGGGCACCCATGCCCCAAGGAAGGAGCCCCGTGCTGCCGCCTGTGGAGCCGCCCAGGCCTGGGGCTGGACTCTGAGGAGCTGGGGGATCCCACCTGTCCGCCTGAGTTCCCAACCTGACCTGGGCCTGACAGGGGAACAGGAAACTGCTCTGGGCCGGGCAGGTCTTTGGGGGACTGGGGCGGGACCACCTCAGGGCCACCGTCACCCTCCCTGCGGCAGGTGCCCTCCCTGGGGGTTAGGGGGAGAGGGGGAGGGCAGCGGGGCTTGGGGCCCTGATCGGGGAGCCTTCGGGAAGAGGCTTCCTAAGCCGCCTGGGCCCTCTCTCCTGACCTGACCCCACCCTCCCCGGGGGCTTCCTCCCGGAAACACAGAGCCTGCTGCGTTTGCCTGCCCGCCGCCCTGCTTGGCGCCTATGCCCCGAAACCCTCCCCGTGTACCCAGTCATTTCACCACCGCCGACCGTGTGGCCTGGGGGTTGCAGTGGGGCTCTCGTGGTGACGTGTTTCCAGCTGGGTGTGACTCAGTAATATAGGTATATAGAAATGCATATATATATCTCTATGGATATACACATCTGGGTTTGGCGGTTCTCCGAACCTAAGCATGCCTAAATGTCAGCTGAGAGCCAGAAGCCTCATACAAAAACAAGACTGCGATCGCTTCTTGACCTTTTGGCTAAGATCGAGTGTAAAAACAATACTGCGATATTAACACTGTGACTCCTTCATCGAAGTGTCTTCTACATGTTCTCCTCCTTTCCTCCTCTTTTCAATGTTTTTATCCCCCCACCTTGTTTTATTTCTCCTCCTACTGCTCATTCTTCTTTTTTAAAGTATATAATTTCGTCATGTAAAAATTATGTCATGGTACCGAGTTCGATCCTGCAATTTTAGCTCACTCTGAAGTGGTGGTGATCGAGTTATGACGATGGACCATTTCTTAAGTAACAAGGGGCAAGAATGAGTTTGGTTCATGACTGAAAATAATGGAGCAAGTAAGAAATCATTCAACCCAGCAAACCGTTTAAGATCTAATCATTTCCAAATTGCAAATAATGGCAGAAATGGCCATATGAGTATTAACAAGTTAATTAAGATATTAATAGTGCTCAGCAATAAAAAATTATTTAAAAAGTAGATTCTGACTAATCTGAAGAGTTTACAGACAGCCCATGTAAGTTTTACTGAGTTCATTTCTATATTTCAAGGCATTCGACACTCAATTCCAAATACTTAAAATAAAGAAATAAACAAATTCGTTTTGATGTTTTGGACAAAAAAGAAAAGGGTAGTATGCAATTGCTTTTTCCTGGTTTCAAAGTACAAGATGCTTTTATTATCTGGGCATTTGCTGATCACAAGAGTATACACAACAAACATTACAAATACTAATCTCCATCTAAGAGACTAGCTCTTGGGAATATAAATTTCAACAAATTCCTTTTTATTTGTTTTTTTTCTCTCTTTTTCCCTTTTTTGTTGCATGATTTTTTTTAAAGTCCAAGCTATTATATCACCTCACACACTCATCTCTGCAAGCATTTCTAACATACAAGGTTCCCTCTTCATCATTTGTTTACAGTACCACAGTGACTTTATCATTAACACAATTGACCATAATTCTTTGGTAGAACTTAACTCTATAATAAACCCTTTTTAACTTTAATTTAATTTGTAATGTAGACCTAAACAAGGTCTAGAGCCTTGTTTAGACAACATTTATAATTTGAGCTGATTTTACATGGTGTAAGAAAATTATTTTGCTTTTTGGGAACCCAAAAATATGCCCACAGTTCTTACTCTTGTCTTCTCTTGCTGCTAAGTGTCCCTCAAAATCTAATGCTCTTTAACCTTCTAAATATATGTAGTATTATCTATTCTCTTTGTATATCTCTTTCCAATTGTTTTGTTATGAAGGATATTATTTTTAGTTGCCGTAATATGATTACAATGCTGATTTTTGGAATTCTATCTCAGCATTTATAGGTAATATTGGAGAAGTTCTACATCAAAATAGATATATAAGAAGCTTAAGAGTGTCACTGCTAATTTTAATTTCAATAAACCCATTATTCATAACTTCTTGGAAGATATATTAGATTTTTCTAAATTGTTTACTACATCTTTTTTTACAGAAGTGCCCTAGGCTGATAACTATAGGCAACAAAAGGATATTAAACTTAAATATTTGAACTTAAATTTCAATATGTCTAAAAGCTTACAAAATAGGTGCCTCGTTAGCGCAGTAGGTAGCGCGTCAGTCTCATAAAAGCTTACAAAATACAATGGAAGTTATATTTAATAGTAAAGCATATAAAATAAACACATTCATATGGTGAATGTATATGTATTCACATAGTAGTAAAGTATATAAAATAAACACATTCACATAGATTAGTAGTGCTATTCTTGTACAAGTTAAGGAACTTAAAATTTTTAATGTGATATATTTTGAATGATCATAAAAAGACATACATAATTTTAATATTAACTTTGTTTTAATTGCTACTTCCTGTGAAAACACTTTTAGAAAGAAATTTATTTGATATTTAAAGCTAAACAAATAGATTTTAAGAAAAGATACTAAAATATTAATCAAAATATTAATACAAAAATTAGATTTGACACTGCTAAGATATTTCATTAAGAAATGAATCTTTCAATTATGCTTTTTATTCAATAGCCTTAAATTGGAAAAGTTAATCTCAGATTATGGAATTAAAAAAGACTGCAACATTCAAAAGGTCATTACATAAATCCAAATATGCATCACAAAATTATGTCAAAATACCTGGAATTGTGATGGCTTCACAAAAAAGCATTAACATGGCCTACAATATACAATTAAATTCAAAATATATGTTTCAAATTGCAAAATTGAAAAAAATGTAAATAGTGTATAAGTGCATTCTAATTATAATAATAAAATATAAAGTACTGTGAGATAAAGTTGATAATATGGATTCCAACATATCTTTTAACAATATGCAAATATATTGTGCTTAGAAAATTTTATAATACAATTTATGATCCCATTCATAATCAACATGGAAAGTAAGATGATATAAGGAAATGGCCTGTCATTATTTAGTGTGATTTTATCATTTTTTTAAACCAAAACCTCTGACTGGCACCAAAAATAAATATGTACGTTTAAAAACCAACATTAAGGAATATATGTAGATTTAGTAATAGTAGCAATTGACTTTGATTTGAGAGAAATAAAAATAACATAATATTCACAGTCCATTAATTATATTACAATGGTTTTATTTTCTAAGAAGGGTGTAAAAAAGTCAATACATATATTCTAAAAAATAAAATGGGGCATTTGAATATATAAATGACTGATAATTCTCTTTAGATACAAACTGTATCTTAGCTCCTACTCGAGAAAAACAAGAAGGAATGGAACAAGGTCACTATTTGCAGTCCATACTAAGTGTTAGGGAGTTAAAATCTCTGCCTCCTCGAGGTTACAGTATCTACATAAATTTTCAGGATTCTTTATGGGGCATTTGTTTTTCTCCATCATTTATTTACTGAATCAACCATTTTTATAGTAATATAAGCTTATGAGGGCACCTCCGTGGCTCAGATGGTTGGGCGTCTGCCTTCAGCTCAGGTCGTGATCCCAGGGTCCTGGGATCGAGTCCCACATTGGGCTCCCTGCTCGTTGGGAGCCTGCTTCTCCCTCTGCCTCTCTCTCTCTCTCTGTCTCTCATGAATAAATAAATAAAATCTTTAAAAAATATAAGCTTATGAATATTTATTTTATATTATGAGGTATCATCTAATGCCACTTTATTTTGTTGCTCAAATTTTATCAGCTTTGCCTATGAGGTGCTCGTTAGTTGGCTCCTTAGTTTCTTTGACATATTCCCATTTGTGTGTGTGTTTGTGTGCGTGTGTTTACCAGTTCTTTAGTTTCGGGTATAGAATAACGGGCTAGGTTCCTTTTATAGATTTTCTACCTGGTCTTAAGATCAGTCATTTCTCTGAAAACCTTCCACTCCTTTTATTGGAGAATGATATTAGGTCAAGATTTGCTTCTGCCTGTTTTTGTAAATAAAGATATTGGAGCCCAGCCAGGTCTTTTGTTTCTGTAATGGTTGTGGTTGCTTTCATGCTTGGTTTTTGCACAGCCTGCAAACTCCCAAATATTTACAATGTCACTCTGTACAGAAAAGAGTTTGCTAAGGCTGCTGTATATCAAGACAATCACTGGTTTAAAATAAAAACCTCAATCAACTAACCATTTATTTGGTCTTTATAAAGTCAAAATTTATTGGAAATTATTTTATTATTGAATGTCTGAAAAACTAGTTCTTAGCATTGTGTATATCATATTTAACATGCTGTCAAACAAGTCATATAAGCTTTTCCTGCAAATGTAAATTCTATAGGTTGTTAAAAGAGAAATATCACCTTACATTTTATGTGAAATAATTGGCTCTATTTTAATGCTTGTTCTTTTCTGACACCATACTTTGGAATTGTGAAAAGAAACACATTATAAGCAAATACGCAGACAATTGGCATTTTTGAATTTAATAAATATATTTTATTTTTATTAATTTCATAACTGGTGAAAAAGCTACTTTTTGAATTAAAAAAAGAGTCAAGAACAAGTAATGAGTGTTTCCAATTTAGATACCAATTTAATTTCCTAGAATTTAGCCCCTAATTCTCTGATTTCTTACCCCATCTTTGTCTGCCAACCATACTTTCATATGTACACAATCATTCATTGTTTGCAAACTGACAAGCCCCCAAAAACATTAAAAAAATTAACTCCTGAATCATGCTATTGCTTGTTCTAATAAACAAACTAGTGTTATTATTTCTGATATTTCTGAAATTGCTAATAAGAATGTCCTTAATTGGGCGCCTGGGTGGCTTAGTCGTTAAGCGTCTGCCTTCGGCTCAGGTCATGATCCCAGGATCCTGGGATCGAGTCCCGCATCGGGCTCCCGGCTCAGCGGGAAGCCTGCTTCTCCCTCTCCCACTCCCCTTGATTGTGTTCCTGCTCTCACTGTCTCTCTGTCAAATAAATAAATAAAATCTTTAAAAAAAAAAAAGAATGTCCTTAATTACTGTATGTAGCCAATTAATCTTCTGCTCTATTTTCAACTTTTCCCTGGTTGTTTTTTTTGAAGGTGGTATATATTGGATAATATTTCAGACATTTCTAAATAATGAAAAATACTTGTTATAACATCCATATGGTTTTCTTTTTACGAGGTTCAGAATATATTAGAAGCATAATTCAGCATGTGAAGGGAAAATGCTTAGGAATATTATGTTATTATTTTTGACTATATACTGGAATCCTAATAGTTAATTGACGTGATATTTGAAAACAGAGAGCCTTATGAAAAAATTATGTTAGTAAAATAATCAGACTGATTGTTTGTCTCAAATAACTTATTAAATAGGTATTAAAAAAGTATACTTCAGTGTGTATGTTTGCAAGAATGATGCAAATAACGACACCATTATTTTAGTACCTAAAAAACAAAACAAAACAAAAAAATACTGGTTGATCCTATTTTCAGTAGGCACAATTTTGGCAATGCAACTAATACAATAAAATTATAGAAAAAGTGTCAACCCCTTGGGGGATTACATTATAAGGGAGAAACATAATGCAAAAATTAAAAAAAAAATACATTTTAGACAGTCTGGTGGTGGATAAGTGCTATAATAAAACTCAAGGTAAGATAAAATAAAACCCACTGTGGTAATGGTGTACTTTTCTGAAAGGAAGCATTTGAGCGGACACTATGATGTGATGGAGGGTAGTGGTGCTGGGCTATGTCTCCTGGATCTCCCTTTGGGACTAATGGACTTACTTTCCCAGATGCTGGGAGCGCTGGCACCTGTGTCTCTTTGCATGTAACTCAACTGAAGTGAGTGGCCTCGCTTAATGTCACATACCCTTCAAAGGGGGCTTGCATCCAAAGACTGGCCAACACGGGGGATTGTTCAATGACCCTTCCTGTTTCTGAACTCTCCATGAGGTTAGATAAGGCACTTGTTGAGACTGTGATAGTCTCAACCTCCCTCTCTGCCCGATTTTGTGTCTTCTTTTCTGTTCCAAAAGTGTTGAACCTGCATATTATTTATTCTGCCTCAAAGCCTGCTTCCCAGAGAATACAAACTGCAATGTGAAGTAAGCTATATAAAGTTTTTAGAGGAATAACTTTCTAGTTAGCATAAATAGCAACTTCAAAAGCTTTGAGAAGAGATAGAACAATGTACGTAGGAAAGAATAGCAGTAATTTCAGTAGAGCGGGGGATCGATCACGAAGGGGAGAATAAAACACCTTCAGACAGGTAACCAGAGACCAGATCATGAAATAACCTGTATACACTAGTGAAGGCATTTCTTCATAAACATATAGAAGGTCTTTTAAGAGTTTCAAGCTTAGGAGGAATTTACATGATCTACCTTTTTGAAAGATTACCTAACATAGGGTGCTAGATTTGCAAAATGAATGAGTACATTGACTACTGATCAGAAGTCATTCCATTTATCCCCAAGTATCAGCCATATTTCTCTAAGAAATATTAATTTAAATTTAATTGAGTACAAGAAGATTTATTAGTCTACTCTTCATTCATTCATCCATCCACTAATTCAATAAATCATTCATTCTTTCAAGTTCTAATTACTTAGTATATCCTCTGACAGGACAATGTGTGAGGTGTAGTAAACACAGCAAAGTTATTTTGTTTCATAGAGTAAATTAATTCTAGAACAAGGTGAAGATAAAGAGCAAATTACATAATTATTTAGTTGTAATTGTGTTAATTGTCAAGAACAAGAAACATAAGGTATTCAAAGTTTGCTTAATAAGGGCCATGATGTCACCACACAAGGATCAGGAAAGACATTTTAACATTTTTAAGAGTTTTAAACCACTACTAAGAATGGGTAGACATTAAACAAATAAACGACCAGAAGAACTGGCAGATGTAAGAGCATGGAATAAAGATACTAAATCAGCCAGGATCCCAGGAAGAAATAATGACACTTAATTACCATAACTTGAAGAGAGGGTTTAATGTAGGGCCTATTTCTAAAGTGTTGTCAGGGTTTAAGGAAATCACTAGTACATTGAATCTGTTACAACCCGTAGTCTCTTCACGAAAGATGAAGTATAGAGAGAAGTTACTGAAAAAGTTTGGAGAAATTTTAGTAGGACTGACTTGAGACGAATTCTGACCTTAGGGCAGTAACCCAACCAAAAGTAATTCTAAAAGAGGGAGGAGATTCAAATGCCTTGACTTTACCCTCCTCCTTCATTCTGCTTTCTTGGAGGAGACCTCATTGGCCAAATCCAGCTGTAATCCAGCTGGTCAGGGTGTCTACTGAAAGTAGCCCAAACATATCCTCCTGGGGCAGAGAGTTTAGGTAGAAGGGTTGATGCACTTAAAGCTATCTGGCATAGTCCACACATTTGACTCATTAGCAGCCATTCCTTCTATCTGGATGAAAACTTTTCTCTAACACTGAGCATGCATAACATTCAATCAACTAACATTCTAGATTGATATTGGTTCAGATTAAGTATTAAATTCATTTTAAATTAGACAGAAGTATTTAAATAGAAAACTTTTTAGATGCATGGCTTAAAATATTGTCTTTCCTGATAGAGCCTTTCTTTGAACTTTTTTTTTTCAACTTATTTGCAATTTATTGTGACTTGAGTACAGCAGATGTTATGGTTACAACCTGCTTAAATTGAAACTGCTTAAAAAATATTCCTACAGTTTTTCACACATTAGTTTTAGGGACTCTAGCCTCAAATTGGGGGAATGTAACCTTAAATCAATCAAATCAGTTTTGCTTTACATACAGAAATTTGGGGTTCTACATTATGTTTTACTTTTCATATTCACCTGATTATTAATACTTTGCATTATTTAGAAGTATTTGATAAGTATTAATTCTACAACTGTGTGAGGTAAGTACTATTTTATAAGTCAGAAAATGAGGAATTAAGAATACAGCTATTTTTTAAAAAGGGCTAAGATTTTAAATGAAAAACTTGTGCTTATAACCATTCAACTATGCTGTTTATCTAGACAATCTTACTCTGAAGGATTTCCATCTCTTGGGTAGAGTAACAGGTGTCCATGACCTTTTGCTTTCTATTTCTTTTTTTTTTCCCCCTGTAACAACTGGGTGTTGTTTTTGGGATACATATAAATAAAGCAACAGATAATCTTAGAAAACAACTCATACTCTTTGTATTGTGATGACTTTTAACATTTCTAATTAGTATTCAACCAAATTTTCCTGCTCTAGATTTTTGACAACTTTTAAATAAATTGCAGATTTTTCAGGTTTGTCAAAAATGAGCTACCTATCCCAAAATTCATAGCCTGATCACCTTTATGGACATAAAATATATGGTTTTAAAATCTGCCTTAATATTTATTTATCCTAATTTTAAAAAATTTAAAGATTTTATTTATTTATTTTGAGAGAGAGTGCATGGGCAGGGGGAGGGGCAGAGGAAGAAGAGAAGCAGACCTCCTGCTGAGCAGGGAGCCCTATGCAGCTCCATCCCAGGACCTCAGGATCATGACCTGAGCCAAAGGCAGACCCTTAACTAAGCCATCCAGGCACCCCTGCCTTAATATTTAAACTAAGATAAAATTTTAAGAAAAATAGTAATATATTATAGCCATCTATACTCTCTCCAAAATTTTTGGGGGAATGTGTTGCATTGATGCACTAGCATAGTATTTTCATTTTTTTATTTGTGTAACCATAAAACAAACTTTAAGTACTCTAAACTTTTTGTGAAACTTTAAATTTTTAAAAATAGACAACCAAAATTTTTCGTAATTTTAAAGATTTGCAGAAGTAGTCATATCTGTAGCATTATATTTCCATTCCACTTTCCCCACAAGTTTTCAACCTAATGTAATAGTCCATGCATGAAAGTGTTGAATTCCATATCATACTCTCCATACAAAGATAAGATAATATAAACATATAAAAATATTCTTGTAACCATAAGGCTATAATGGTTAAAAATATATTCTCAATTTTAAACAGTAAAAGCACTACTAGTGCATACTTGTTTAAAAAAATAAAAAGTTATGCATTTTGATGAGCAATTATTAAACATAAAAAGTTAAAATTTTGGAATTGAGTTTTAAACTGGATAAGGCTTTTTATCTACCACGTAGATAGATAGAAAAGGCACAGAGCTTTACTAATAGTTGTTGCCCAGAAGAGATTAAGTGCCAAGTCCATTAATTTTTACCATTTCTTTCATTTAAAATTCAACAGATTCTCACTCCGAAGCAATGAACTTTTTACAATTGTTATGAGATAAGAAAGTGAGGTCATTACACAAGACATTTTATCATGGGGCGCCTGGGGGGCTCAGTTGGTTAAGGGTCTGACTTCAGCTCAGATCATGATTTCAGGGTGACTGGCTCCATACTCAGTGGGGAGTCAGCTTGTCTCTCTGCCCCCTTCCTTTGCTCTTCTTGCACATGTATGTGCTCTCTCTCTCAAATAAATAGCTTTTCTTTTTTTAAAGGGATGTTGTATCACCCCTACCTCACTCTAGAACTTACCAAATTCAGAAAGCATCTGCAAATGGTAAATGCCAGTCTCTAATGTCAAGTACAGCCTTCAACAGTGTCAGGCATGAAAGTGGGAAAAACACCCTGTTGCATGAATGGAATTAAGATGATTGCTTACAGGGAGAATTTGAATTGTCCTAAAGAACATTCTAGGGATATATTTGCCTTCATAACGTTTGGAATGCATAAGAGTCTCATATTATTTATCATTTCCTCCTCCCCCTCATTTTTCTTTTTTCTTTCATTAATTTCCATGAAGGGAAAGATAGGACCTGAGAACCAGAATGACTCATGGGTATCATCTGCATTGCAGAGAGTGCATCTTTTAGCAAAGAGTGCATGAGGACACTGAGGATCTGGATTTTGATTCCTTAAACTTATCCATTTCCATATAGCCCTTGTAAAGTTTTCATCTTCCTCTGGACATATTGTTTACTGCTTGAAGACAACTGTTCTACCAACCCCAAATTATCTTAGGATGTCCCTCAAATTCAGCAAAATATCATTACTAAAATTCAGTAAGTAATCCCACAGATAGCTTAGTTTTGAGCACAATAATGTTTATTATTAGAACATGTTATTTAGTTTATTTTGTGGGTTTCAAAAGACTCAGTCTGGGGTGCCTGGGTGGCTCAGTTGGTTAAGCGACTGCCTTCGGCTCAGGTCATGACCCTGGAGTCCCAGGATCGAGTCCCACATCGGGCTCCCTGCTCAGTGGGGACTCTGCTTCTCCCTCTGGCCTAACCCCCTCTCGTGTGCTCTCTCTCTCAAATAAATAAATAAAATTAAAAAAAAAAGACTCCGCCTGACAAAGAAAATTTTATTTTATTTTAAAGAGTTTATTTATTTATTCATGAGAGACACAGAGAGAGAGGCAGAGGGAGAAGCAGGCTCCCAGGGAGCAGGGAGCCTGATGCGGGACTCGATTCCAGGGCCCCAGGATCATGACCTGAGCCAAAGGCAGACGCCCAACCATCTCAGCCACCCGGGCACCCCTTTATTTATTTATTTATTTATTTATTTATTTATTTATTTGAGACAGAGAGAATGAGAGAGAGAGAGAGAGCACATGAGAGGGGGGAGGGTCAGAGGGAGAAGCAGACTCTCTGCCGAGCAGGGAGCCTGATGCGGGACTCGATCCAGGGATCCTGGATCATGACCTGAGCCGAAGGCAGTCACTTAAACAACTGAGCCACCCAGGCGCCCACCTGACAAAGAAAATTTTAAAAGGTGAAGTTTAGTTGAAAGCTTACTTCAACACCCAATACTTAAATATAGCTGCCTAGTATTTCACAATTAGTGACAGCAATTACACAGCTGCAAAGGAAAATGTTTTAAAAAAGGAAAACATAAAAAACAAAAGGTAATGTTCAGTAATCAAACTCAAAAACATTTCACCACAAAATAAAAAAAGTATAAATATTTATTACACCCGAATAATTAGTGAAGCTATGTTTTTAATATTTCCTGGTATCCAAAAGTGATTAATCAGGTTCTAGGTTATATTTATATAACATCCACATTTTGGTAGTTAAACATGAGTTATTAGATGAGAAGATGATTATATTTTCTTTTAGTTTCATGTTGCTTCAGAAAAAAAAATAAAGATTTTATTTATTTATTTGAGAGAGAGTGAAAAAGAGTGCAAATGCGAGGAGGGGCAGAGGGAGAGGGAGAGAGAAGCTGAAGCAGACTCTGACCCGGAGACTGAGCTGAAATCAAGATTCAGATGCTTAACTGACTGAGCCACCCAGGCGCCCCACTTCAGAAAAAAATGTTAATGCTAATTTAGTCTATTTAATATTATCCTGCTGACATGTCTGGAGTTATCTATACTTAAATCTAATTTATCTCATGGGCATAATTAAATAAATATAACATTATACTTCACATTTCTGTGATGTCTAAAGGATTAAAACATATAAACATATTAAAAAATTAAGGACTAACATTTTAAGACATTTTATTACAGTAAAAATACACAACCATATTTTCACACTCCATATTATAAAAAAGAGTGATGAAATTGAGTTAAATTATCCAAATATCAAGGATACTGAAGTCTCCCTCTACCTTTTCACTCCAATATTATGAACTATAAAAATAAAGATTTTAATTTAAGCAGGATTCATCACTGGGAAAATAACTTCAACTGATTTGATGGTCCTGTGTAGACATTTAAATAAATGTATAAACATGTTTCAGTATAACACTGACTTATACAACTCAGTACCTTTTAATTTGTGGAAAACATACTTGTCTCAACTTTCTATGTTAGTTAGTAAATGACACTATTAACAAGGATAACCTTAGACTTATTTAAAGAGATAACACAAATAACAGTGACAAAAAAGATAGTACTTCATTTTTCCACATAAGGGTGGAAAGGAGGTTAGTCATCCAGGGATTGTCCATCAGTTGTCATACCATCCACACCTGGCAGCGTTCTCATAGTCAAGGGTGGCTTCTTTAGCCTAGTCATAATCTCATCATTCCTTCCGGTGAATGAAAGAAAAGTCCAGAACATGTCTCCTTCCTTAAAAGTAATGAAATTGACATTGTCTATAATTTAGTCATGCCTACCTGAATCAGAAGCTGGCAAATGCATACTTTGGTTGAATAGCCATGTCCCCAGTTAAAACTTTGGAAGGAAAAATGAATATGAATGTGGAGGGAAATTTCTCTTCTTATGAAAACTGTTTAAATTTAAAGTCATCAAAACGTACTTTAAAATTCTTATTTTCTACAAAAATGTCCAAATTATTACTATGGATACAATTTTTTAGATGAGACAGAAACACCATACATCTCAAGATAAATGTGTGTGTGTGTGTGTGTGAGAGAGAGAGAGAGTGAGAAAAAGAGAGAAAGGCTGAGAGAGAGAGAGAGAATGGGGGGAGGGGCAGGTTTCATTTATTAAAGTCCTAAAAGGATAGAACAGTCCCAAGGCACAAGAACTAAGGGTGTTTTTATCATAGGCCACATCTTTGAATTTGAGTATTCTACTGTTAACTTTAAAAACGAGTTGTAAAATGTATTGGAAACATATTGTAAAATGTATATATTTTTACATTTTAATTTTAAATGATTTTAGATTTATAGAAGTGCAGCAAAAATAGTACAGAAAGTTCCTGGATGACCTTTACCCCACCCCCACCCAGCAAATGATAATAAATACATAGCATGGGTAGTGTTGGTTTGTAAACGGATCCCTAAATACAGAGGCCAAGGAAAGGCCACAGAAAGAAGTGGGACACTCCCAGTTGGCAGGTGGCTGGTTTAATAAACAAGGGAACTTAGATATTAGGCTTATCTGGGCCTGCAGCAAGGAATAGAACTCTCCTCAGCCCATGAGAATCTTTAAAGCTTATATAGAGGTCTTACCTGGATTCAGTCAGGTATATCATCCAGAGGGGTTCAACATTGCTCTCCCAAGGTTGTGTGCTTAAAAATGGCTTACACTGTGGAAAAAGCTGGCAGAGCTCATACATTCCAAGCACAGGGACAGGGGTGAGGTGTCTCTGAATGCCTGGGCCAGCTCAAGGGTTAACTAGTGGTCACATCCTATCTCTGACTTCCTCCAATGGGTATGTTTATCCAAACTTAAAAAATTAACGTTATAATACTACTAAGTTTGGATTCCATTCATATTTCATTACTTTTGCCCCTGATGTTGTTTATTCTGTTAAAGTATCCAGTATCCAATCCAGGTACCATATTGCATTTACTTGTCATGTCATTTTAGTCTCCTCCAGTCTGCAGTCGTTTCTCTGCCTTATCTTATCTTTCATGACCTTAAAAGGTTTGAAGAATGGGGGTCAAATATTTTGCAGAATGTCACTCAGTTTAGGTTTGCCTGATATTTTTCCATGATTATACTGAGGTCATGTATTTGGGGAAAGAATACCACAGAAGTAATGTACCTATTTCATCACATCATGACAGAGGTACAAGACGCTTACATGACATTACTGATGATGTTAAATGTTATTCCTATAAGGTGGTGATGTCTAGGTTTATCAAATGTAAAGAATCACTGTTTTCATATCCTGTGTGTTACAAAGTCACTATCTTGAGCTCACATTATAAGTAGAGGGAGTTAAGCTCCATCCTTTAAAATGTACCAAAATGAGAACTAAATATATTGAAAATGTATATAAAAGTATTTTAAATAAACATTTTTCAACCAATAGAATAGTATGGTAAATCTAAAACAAGAGATCAAATAAATAAAACAAATAAAAATTGCTATTTACATCACTGAAACAGATTTTTTATTTATTATCTTTCTTAAACTTTAATATTGAACATATAAAAATAAGTAACCATACTTCCCAGTTCTGTGGTTAAATTTGTCCTCCTCTTGCAATGCATTCTAGAAATGATCGTTTCTAAAACTATAACTGGTAATTGAGCTTGTTTTTGTGGGGAGTTAAGATTCTAAAATATCTTTTTCCTTTTTATAATTGTCAATTCTGTTACTATTTGTTCTAAATTTCTCTTTAATTAATTTAAATAGATGTTGCATCTATTATGTGCATGTATTCTATAGTATAAGGAACAAGAGTTTAGTATACTGTTTAAGAAAATATTCACATGAACATTGAAGATGTATCAGACTGCAATGCATATGAATTTATTTTGATAGTTATGCACTATTCTTTTTATTCAAGGAATGCAAACATATGTATATGCATCTTATGTTAACTTTATATGTGTTGATATCTTCAAATTGAATTATGCAACAATTTTGTCTCTGTAAAATGTTTTTGTTTGTATTACACATAAAAATACTGAAATACTCTCTTGATTTTGCCCATTAAAATTTTTTGATATTATAAAATGAGAGATGGGATAGACAAAGTAATTAATATGAAGCATTTGAAATGAGTTTCTTAATTTAAGAAGTTTATACAATAAGTAAGTATTGGGAAAAGGATATTTTGGTGTTTACTCTCACTGATAATTAAATAAGTGTAAATTAAACAATACTAGATTTGCCATTTGTCATTTATGAAATTTGAGAAACCCAAATGATAATGTTGTCTAGTGCTTAGGGGAATTCTCACCTTTTCTTACACTACATATATTGGTAGAATTTGACATATGGTTTATGGAAATCAATAGAGCAAATCTTTTGAAGAGTGTTTACATAGTCATACACTTTATACTAGTTTTCCCATGTATGTGGACAGAAATTTAATCATTTCAAACTAACAAGTTTATTCTAAGCACTACAAATAGTGAAAATTTTGTAGCAATTAAAAGTAAGTTTAGGAAGAATTTATACTGAAGAGGAATTTACTATTGTAATGGAGTATTACAAAATCAGTTACAAAATTTGGTATTCTATATGAAGTTAACAAATAAATATTTACTATCTTATTAAGTGTTGGTTGTTGGGGCACCTAGGCGGCTCAGTCATTAAGCATCTGCCTTCGGCTCAGGTCATGATCCCAGTGTCCTGGGATCCAGCCGCAATGGGCTTCCTGTTCAGCGGGAAGCCTGCTTCTCCCTCTCCCACTCCCCCTGCTTGTGTTCCCTCTCTCACTGTGTATCTGTCAAATAAATAAATCAAATTAAAAAAAAAAAAAGTTGGTTGTTTCTAGGTTTTTGAGTTTGTGGGCAATATTTTTATCCTTCTATGTATTTCTGTTTTCTAATTTCCAAATAGATTTTAATAGTTAAAAGCAACACACAAAGCAACTTAAAATGAATATTATCACTTTATAAAAAATAAAAATTGTTATAGTTGTTGCATTAATAATTTCCTAGTAACTAAAGGCTGCTGTAATTAAAAAGTAGATGAATTTGCTATGAAACCACTTTCATGGAACAAAGGAACACACTCTTTTGGAGGATACTTAAAAATAGTTTTTTTTTTTATCTACTAGATAGCTGAAACGAATTAATTCACTAAACACTACTGACTGGGTTTTATGTTTAAGGCAATTTGCTTCAGTCATCTACATCTTAGTTCTAGTAATACAAAGCACATAGGAATTAAAGTGGCAAAGAATGTAAGTAATTAGGAAAATACTATATTGGATGTTAGGAGACATTTATTCTAGTCCAAGCTGTGTCTCTAATTAGCATTTAACCCTTCAGAAAAGCCACCCACCTGCTCTTGGCCACATTTTTCTCATATGTGTAATGATGAGGTTTGGGTGGAAAATCTCTATAATCCTCAGTTGTGACCGTATGTGGTTCTAAAGAGCATTTGGAATGGAAGTGTAAGGTTGCGTATTCTTAACTCATAGAATATATATATAAGTTTCTTAGCAGCTATACTTACACTCCGTCATCTCTTTGCTGTTTTTGTTGTTAGTGACGGAAAGCTCAGGTCAACTTTACCTCAAACCTAGATCAAAGAGGAAAAAAAAAAAGTGAAGGAAAGCTCCAATTCTATGGATTACAGATAAGTGTTTTGTTTCTGTTTTGTTTTGAGGATGTTAATAGTAGGAACAGAATATCTTGATTACCAGAGACATTTATTTTTGTAAAATACTGCAATTTCTAAGAATTTGAGGAGGTTTACAAAGAAAAATGACAAGAAAAGCCATTTGTTGTCTATACTGTGAGGTTTTTTCAGGACTCAATAATGTAAAATTATTTCTGTCATAACTAAGTACATAATGAGGTCTGTTTCTCCCTAAATAGGTGATTTTGTTTAAGGAAGTCATTTGAACAAAAAAAAAAAATCATTTTTTACTTTGAAATCTATTTTGAAAATTTAGCCAGCAGGTTAAAAGTAGAAATAGCCAAATCCTCTGGATAAAAATCAACCTCATTTCTCAAAGGAAAATGATGTCAAACAATGTGTGTGTACAACCTACTGTTCCTATTATGGAAATAGTACCAAAAATAAAAAAGTTTATCAGGCTGAACAACCTAAAAAGTTGTTTGAAAAAAGCTATATTATTTCAATTTTAAAAATAAATTTCTGAAAGAAAAATTTTGTTCATATTATACAGGCCAATAGAACTCTACCATTTTAGGGATAGGGCCTGGAAAATTTCTGAGATGTGTTCACAACAGAGGTAACTTTAATAATACTTTCAGACAAAAATGAGATGACTAAAGATATGTGCCTTATGCTTTAAAGTAATGTGGAATCCATGGCTTACCTGTGGCATACTTTTGCTCTCTAAATTGAATCTAAATGTAAACAGGCCATTGTACTTCCAATTTAAAGAAAATATTGGGAATGTAGGAATAAGAAATTCCTTACCTTCAGGAATTAATCAGCCAAATCCAGAATACCAGTTATTGTAGGAAAACTGGCCTCATTTCTTCAAAAACCTTCAGTGTAAAGAAAGGAGAATGGGGGACAGGAACATTTTAGATTAAAAGAGATATAGGAGAGGGCCACCTGGGTGGCTCAGTCGTTAAGCGTCTGCCTTCGGCTCAGGTCATGATCTCAGGATCCTGGGTTCGAGCCCCACATTGGGCTCCCTGCTCTGCGGGAAGCCTGCTTCTCCCTCTCCCACTCCCCCTGCTTGCATTCCCTCTCTCCCTGTGTCTCTCTCTGTCAAATAAATAAATAACATCTTAAAAAAAGAGAGAGAAATATAGGAGATATGAAACCAAATAAAACTTGTGTGCTTTGTTTAGATTCTGATTTGAATAACTGTTTCTGTTTTCAACCAATTTGAAAATACAATTAGGGAAATTTGTGTTAAATGATATTCAAGTATTTTTGTTAATTGTGTTAAATATGATAATTCATTATAATTATGAAAAACTGTCTATTATTAGATGCACATTAGTGTATTTGATAATGAGAAGGTATGATGTCCTGGAATTGCTTTACAATACTGAACCAAAAAGGGGAACAAAAAATATGGATGAAACAATGTAATAGAATGTGCATCATTATTGATGGTCGGTGATGGAACATGGCGGTATAGTGATTTCTCTACTTTTGTACTTTCAGATGCTTCTCTTTAAAGCTCAAAATGAGAGTAAACAGACACAAAAACTTATCTTCTAACTATAAAATCCCCAAAGAATTATACTAAAGGAATAAAAGAAATAAAAGCTCATAAGCTGGAAGAAAACTAGAAAACGAGCACCAGAGGAAAAGGAATTTCAACAAAATTCTGAAAGATAGAATGTGCATATATATTCTTGTAGGTTTGGATGTGAGGATATCTATCTATGGATGAAGGAAACCTCAGTTTATTTTTTTCATTCTTTTTTTTTTTTTCAGGGGAAAGTGCGAACGCAGTCCCTCACTACCACAAATTATGCAGTCGAGTTTCCCATATTTGGGGAAGGGAAACCTCAGTTTAAAGTGTTGTCATGTTCCATGATTTGTGTATAACACCCAGTACTCCATTCAGTACATGCCCTCTTTAATACCCATCACCAGGCTGTATGGTGATTAATGTAACATAATAAAATTTAAAAAAAATAAATAAAGTGTGGTTGTTTTCACTGTGACTTTTGTAGTATCCAGGAAGTAAGAGGTGACATAATTTCTTACATGTGAGAAAATAGCTAGGGTCCTAGTTGGGGATTTGAAGAAAGTGAATAATATTTCCAATTATTTCCATGAATGAAATGGAAGACGTGTCTTGTAGGGAAACATTTTTCCATTGGTATGCAGATTTGTAAGCTACAACTGGAACCAATGACCCTGAAAATATATTGGTGTTAACATAAATAGATACATGATTTTTTTTTTTTTTCCCGTTGTGGTATTCAGGCTTCCTGAAGCTGTGGGGTTTTTCTGTTTGACTTGATTGGGATTGGGTTTTAGCCAAAGGGGCATATTGGAAATCCGAAAGGGCAAGGATAGTTAGTATACTGGCAAGAAAGTGACAGAAATGATGGACCATGGGACCTAAACTCTGTAGAGAATAAGATGAAGATATAAAGTGAATGGTGAATAGGAAGAAACTTCAAGGGTCATTGAACTGGAGGCACTTATGAGGTCAAGATTTTCTGTATTTGAAGTCACAAAATAAATTGTGTAGATGTGGCTCAAGGCTGTGAGGGGTCTGATTCCTTGTTCTGAAAGTATTGTTCTGAATAATGACAGGTGGATTAAAATGTCATGTTAAGAAAAGTATCTCTAGTTATTTCTGGATTAGGTGTTGTTAATTATCCATGAGGCTATGTCTGTAATTTAACTTCCTATCAATTTCTTTATTATACAATTTCCCCAACCCTCTAATTTTAAAAAAAGTCACTTTTTGTACATGTATTATTATTTCATTGTAGAAAATGGGAAAATACAGAGAAATTTAAAGAAAGAATATACATGAATATCCTATATACAATATGCCAAAGAGAAAATAGTGTTTATTAATTAGTGGTATTTAATTTGAGCTCTATTATGCTGTTTTCCAAACATTTTAAAACAAACTAAAAAGAAATAAAGTATTAAGCAAAAGATCAGTATCTTTCATTTTCAGGAAACCTTAGATTATGAGATACCATTGAATAGTCCTCAAAAATCTAATTTTTAAGAGCTACATAATTTTCTGTGATGAACATTTTTGCAAACATTTCCAATCATTTCCTTAGCTTCAAAACATAGGTTATTAGAATAAAGCAGATCTGAGTTCTTTCCCAAAGACTTTCTGCTTTTCTATCTCATCCACAAGTAAAGTCCTTAAAAGAAACTGTGTATTTTCCTAATCATTGTGTTTAATTGTTTGAGAGGAGGGATATTGGCAACAGTAAATATTTCAAATATAATATTGGATGCAATGCTTAAATTAATGGCTTTAAAAAGACACAGTCACTAAACTCAAATCAAGAAATGAAGGCAGAGTTCATCAAACATTCACTTGCTTCATAAGGAAAAATAAATTAGAAAAGGTAAATCATTTGTATTTGGCCACCGTACTTGTTAGTTAATGTAAGAAACAACTAAACTGATGATGATGAATGGTGGAGAGTAGCTGTGGTGAGCAGAATAAAACCCCCTCCAATAACATCCACATTTTAATCTCTGGTGGCTGTGAATTTTAATATATTATGTTACATGGCAAGATGGAGTAGAATGGGGAATTAACTTTGCAGATGGAATTAAGGTTGCTAATCAGCTGATCTTAGAATAGAAGATTATCCTAGATTATGTGAGTGAGTTCCACATAATCAAAAGAGTCCTTAAATATGGAAGAGGGAGATAGAAGAGAATCACAGAAATGGCATTATGAGGATTCAAGATTGTTGGCTTTGAAGATGGAGGAGGGGGCCATGAGTCAAAGAAAGAAGGAGACCTCTACATTTTATAAAAGTCAAGGAAACAAATTCTCTCCTAGAGCCTCAGAAAAGAATATGACACTGCAGACATCTTGATTTTTAGCTCAGTGGGATCCATGTCAGACTTCTCATCTAATAGTAAATTTGTGTTATTTTAAGCCCCTACACTGGCAATGATTTGTCACAGCAGCAATAGAAATCAAACATAGTATCTTTCAATTATTATGTTAATGATTGTACAGATTCTTTTTAAATATTTTTTAAAGGTTTCATTTATTTATTTGACAGAGAGAGACACAGCAAGAGAGGGAACACAAGCAGGGGGAGTGGGAGAGAGAGAAGCAGGCTCTCCACTGAGCAGGGAGCCCGATGCAGGGCTCGATTCCGTGACTCTGGGATCATGACCTGAGCCAAAGGTAGATGCTTAATGACTGAGCTACCCAGGTGCCCCACAATTAGATATTTTTTAAGCAATAATTACGTTTTAAAATAAAATTGATTAAAATTAAAAATGATTTTCTATCAATTCTTCAAAAACTCTGACAGATGGAAAGTAATTGTAATATAAAATTATTTTGTTTTATTATTAGCAGAATTGGTTCCCTTGTCAGCAATGTAATAAAAAAAAATTGTTGATTATAGATTTTTTTTTGCTTTGCCTTCTTTCTCTTCCTGTAAATCACCACATAGTAAAAAAAAAAAAAATAGTTTTGAAAAAAATACAGAAAAAGAGAACTTTTGGTAACATTTAGGATTAGATCCCAGGCAAAAACAAATGTTTGTTTAAGAATAAAAATATATTAACTTTTACAATGGAAAGGTAAAAAGAAAATTGGAGGTGGAATAAAATATCTCATCTCCTGAAGGATATTATAGCTGATCAAGAAAATAAATAATCTAAAATATTATTTTTAAAAATATATAAACACTAAAGATAATAATATAAATGACAATAATTAGTGAAGAAAATTGAAAGATATGGAGGAAAAAGGAACATAAACATTTATATTAAGAAATAAAACTTTTTAACAAGTAGATTTAGGGTATCAAATATAACATTATATAGTTAATTATTAGAGCAAAAAATACTAACACAAACATACCACATTCAAAGCAAAAATGCATAAATAATAAAATCTACTTAAAATATGTATATAGAAAGCAAAAAAAATATGGTATGAGAGAATCAATACTGATCTATTGTATCAATAAATGCATTTGAGTAAAAAAAATTTGCTGTCATAATTCAATCGAATTAAAAGTACAATATGTGACTATGTATAGGAGACACAGGTAAACTAAGTGAATATTACTGTTTGAACATAAAATTAACAATAAAATTATACCTGAAGATATAAATTTTTAAAAAGTAAAGCTGCTAATTATAATAATCAAAAAGTTGAAAAGGTAAACCCAAATTATCAAGTGATGCAGAAGACCATTTAAAAATGATTATGATAAAATTACAATATTATTTATACCCATGCACTATATAATGTAGCACCAATATTTGTAAGTCTAAAACTATGCAAAATATAGTTTAATGAAACAAATTGCACAAAAGGTAAAAAATTCAGATAATCTCATTATTCTAGAATAAATGTTTTATTTTTAACATTTTTATTTACTCATCTTTTTGGAAAAGGAATGGTTTTGTTTAATCCAAAAATGCAAGGATGGTAGAATATTAGGAAATCTATTAAGATAATTCATCAAATTAAGAATAAAATAATATTTACATTTTTAGACAAGCTAAAAGTGTACTTATAAAATTACCATTTTTAAAAACTACAAAAAAAAGAAATTCCATCTCAGGAACCAGTATAGGATCAATGAGGGGTAAAAATAGAAGTATTCCCATTAAATCAGCAAAGTGAAAAGTATACTTACTCTTCACTGTCATTTAACTGTTTCAGAGATTCTAATTGTTATTAGAAGTGAGAAATAAATTGTAGCTATAAAAGTAGTAATCTGAAAACAAAATACCACTTTTTGCAGATGTAGATTGGTAAAACTTCATGAAAAGCAATATTGTAATGTCTACCAAAATTAGAATTACATATAATTTGACCTTTTGATTCAGAAATTCATCTTCTGAAAATTTAATTGTTAGAAATACCTGATTAGGTTTACTTATGCCAGGTTACACATTCCAAAATGGCTATTAATAGTAAAAGACTGGGAATAAACAACCCTAAATGTTCATTGATGATAGTGGAAAATTTTAATAAAATGGGACATAATGCAATGGGACAAACTTATCCATCAAAAGACATTAAAATACTCTAATTTTTTTCAATGAAAAAATTTTAATATGAGTAACAATGTGTACAGTATTGCAACATTTTCTTAAAAGGGTAAAAGAATGTTTGTGTGCAGGGGTGGGGGCCTGTGGATGTATGTGTGTATCTGGAAAGATAACACAAAAATGTTACACATTTATTTACCCTGGGGTGAGCTTAATGGCTGGAAGTTTAGTGTTTAAAATAAACTTTGTCTTAAAATCTATTTTAATTTTTTTAAAGATTTTTTAATTTTATTTATTTGACAGAGAGAGAGATAGTGAGAGAGGGAACACAAGCAGGGGGAGAGGGAGAGGGAGAAACAGGCCTCCCCGCTGAGCAGGGAGCCCAATGGGGGGCTTGATCCCAGGACCCTGGGATCATGACCTGAGCTGAAGGAAGATGCTTAATGACTGAGCCACCCAGGCGCCCTGAAAATCTATTTTAATTTTTCATCTTGAAACAATTTGAACACTATTGTTAGTTCATATATTAATTGGGACAATTCTGTTATCCAAACCTCCATGAATTTTAAAACAAAATATAAAATGTAGACAATATCTTTAAAAAACCCTTGTATGTCTAATGTTACTATGCTCTTCCAGCCTGAGTAAAGGGTAATTTGGCACACTGTGAGTAAAACAAGCATTCTCTCTGCCTTCCCTCCTCTCTTCACAGGGCTCAGGGATTTTCTGCCCCACTACTTTTCCACATTTCCTAACACCCTTCCTTTTTACCCTCTGTAAATAATCATCCAGAGACAAAAAACATACTTCCAATGTTAAAAAAAAAAAAAAGTCATTTACCTTTTTCTTTCCTGAAATCTGACTCTCCCCTAAGGACTGTAATTTAGGTCCAGTCTTCTCAAATGGTAGCATGTTTCCCCTACAACTTTTGTACCACTAGAAATAAAGCGGTGAACTTTTGTCTCTTCAGTGCCACTTCCAGATCATTCTCCCTCCTGTAAAATCTCTCCTCCTTAGCTCTCATGCCATCAAGTTATCCCACCACTTCTACATGGCGTCACAGTCATACTGGAAGATTCTAGCTCCTAACTCACTTTCCCTCTTAACTCTACTTCTAACTTAATGCTTTTACTATTTCAGTATCTACAAATAGGATCCAATTCTCTCCAATTCTCTCATCTCTAAATATATCAAATGCCTCTTGTCAAATGATCTCACTGTCCATCCCCCCTTCTCAGTTCTTCACTCCCCATATTCATGCTCTGGATCTTTACATGTATGTTCACTGCAAAACTCTGTTTTTTTCCAGTTTCCAGCATTATATATCTGGCCCCTATAGTCCTTTTAAATTTTGAGCTCAACAATTCTTTAATCCTAGTTGACTCTAAAAACATGTTTTTTCTTTGTAAGAGAAGGGCTTTTTCTTCCCCCTCAAACTGGAAAAATGTCCTGTAGCAAAACCTGATCTAAACCGTGTAGACAATAATTTCATTTGATGAGCAAACTCATTTCCTCAATACCTACATAACAATCAAATAAAAGGAATTTGATTAAATGGTGCTTGTGTTATCTTCCAACCTTTCAATCAATTACAGTATGTGCAGTTATTTATGGGGGCTGGAATCACTTTCTCATGCCCGTGTCTATGGGAACACTGGGGTAGGTATTGTACCTGACAGACCAACTAGAAACATACAGAGTAGGGTAAAGGTAAGCAGAGGGAGGTACTCTTGAAAAGAGAGGAGAGGAATTCTGGAAATGTCATTAAACACACTTTCAATGCACTAATCTGTATAAAATAGTAATAATGCTTACCAAGTATTAAGGTGCTCAATAAGTGCAGGGATGATGGAAAGGATTTTATGTGCATCATCTTAATCTATACTCTAACAAACTTGTGAGGCGAGATTTATACCCCCATTAAATCAGCAAATAGGCAAAAATATGTTGTTGCCCTTATCATGTAACGTTGTACCAGAGATACTAATAAATTACTATTACAAGAGAGAAGATATATAATTAACTCTAAAATAAGTGCATGAAAACATTTTATTTAAGAGCTTAGCATTGATTCAGCTAAAACATATACTTTTAAATATACTTAGATTTTCCCAGAACTCTTGCAAATTTGCATTTGTATAAAGGTAGGGGAGCTAACACCACGAACAAATGCAGTGTTCTAGTCAGCATTATAATTTATTTTTATCCTTGCTTTTTGTGACTAGGTCATACATGGGCAATTCTAGGAATATTACTTTTTTGCTTATCTTAATTGATTTAGCATTTAAACTCATTTCAAAATGCCAGATAAAACTTGATCACTTCATATGAAATGTTGGAAATAGCTATATTTCTATCCTCGATGAAATGAATAATTATTTTATATGAAAGGTCCATAGACACTTGGAATGGTGTGGAAGTGTTACTGAAATTGGCCTTGGAAAATATGCTCTTTAAATTAACCACTGTATATTACCACACATTCCACCTACAAAGAAAATTATACATATTTTGGCTTTGCCCCTTGTAGTTACAAAAGGGAGATATTTCAAATTATTCTATTTGGAGATTAAGATGTTTATAAGAATATTTCAAACTCTATACTCTGTGAATATTTTAATTATATTTCTGGTATAACCATATTTAGATTTGATTTAAGGGCTCTTGGATTTCATTAAGATCACTGAATATTTTATAACCATGATTTCCAAATGCAGGAATTCTTGTTTAGTTTTTCTAAGAAAAATCTTGAAGAGAATGAAGAGAGTAGTAAAATGAGAAGTTTAGTTGACAAAGAAAGTCAATGTGGTAGTTGTAGGAGATTACCAATCTGTTTCTTGGTTACCTAGTCATTTTACTTCTCCATTTCATTTCTTAGTTCTCTAATGCTATCACCTTCCATTTATGTTAAGCTCCTTCATCTTCATCACATTTTAATGAAATATGGAGTTGGGTTGGGTGATATATATAAATGTTATGACTTTTGTGTCCTTCTTCATGTTGGAGTCTACTATTAAGATCTGAGATAAAATATAATGAACGTCATTCAGATGGCGACAATCAAAAAAATAAAAAAGAAACCATGTTTTTTAAGCCATGAAATGATCTGGGAGTAGGTTTTAACCTGAAGTCTTGCTTATGACAAAAAATAAATTGCTTTATTTGGACTGTGCAGATAGTTCATGCATCCTCACTGAAACATCTGGCTTGTTTTGATTCCTGTAAAATCTTTACATGTGCACAACACAAAAAGATCTGTTCCTATGTTGATCTTTGAGGTCATGCTCACTCATCGATGCAAAACTTGTCAATAGTAGCATCCTTAAGAGAATATGCATTTTGGGGGAAAAAGATAAAATACTGTGTTTTATACCAAAAGTATTTAAGCAAATTAAAACTTTCAAAATAGGTTGGTATTTCATCCCAGCTGTCACATTTATAATCAACATATTAGAACTGAGAGATTTTTAGAGGGCACCCAATTACCCATCCAAAACAATTCAACCTTTGCTGTAACAGCATTAATTAAAGGTATTAACCTGGAGATTATCATGCCTACGGTTCCTATTACATTGCCTCTTCCCTAGAAACATAGTTAAAATCATTTTTTCCTTATGATAAATATTTTGGCCCATTTCTGTTATGTTAAACAAGTCAACCTTTCCCACCTAGACAGAATTCATAAAAAGTTTACACTGAAGCCAAAGACAATTATATACAGGGTGAGCTCAAACACTGCAATTGTATCTCAGGTGGTTTGGCATAGGGCACTGCCCAGTAGAGGAGAACCAATTATGTTTGAGAAGGGCAGTGGCAACATCTGGGCTGATTAAGAACGTTAGTAATTTTATGCCTTGGAAAAAAGTTATAAATATCCTACAGGTAATTAAAAATGAAGCTAACACTATATCATAAAAGAAAATTTAAAGTGGCTCCAAAACATACACAGATACACACATTAATGTCTAGCTTGCTTATTTCTAGGTTTTACATTTCCCTTTTTATTTTTCTGAGGTATTTTGATACTTGCACATGTATATAATTCTGCCTATTGGGTAATTCAGCTTTTGCACATCACTCGTTCCTTCTCTTTATCATTACCTTTGGACAAAATGAGAGCCCTGTCAACAGAAAGCTGGTAACGTATTTTATATAATGTAGGTAGATGGGAAGACAGATAGGATCCTAAATCTATGTAATATATATCCTAAATCCTAGATTTCAGTTATGTGGGACATAATTAAGGTACCGTTTAAGAAATATGTTACAGATGGAGAGGTTTCAGAATGGTAGATTTCCAAAATCTTTGTTGCTGGCACAGGACTACTTAGTTTCAGTCTTGCCCACAGCTGTCTAGTACTTGCCCAGGAAGCAGGTGCTTTTTTTAGGCTGTGTAACTGACATCCATAATCAGGTTTGCTGATTGGTGGTGATTCATTATAATTTCTTATTCTGAAAGGAAATCAACTGAAATCAACGAAGCAATGGCTGGCAATTCTCCTCTAAAAGCTAGTCCTTCTCAGAAACATTTGTGATTATTTCCTCACTTTCTAAAACAGTGTAAAGCTCTGTAATATTGCTAAGACCATTTAGAATGAACTCTAAAATATTTTAACGTTAAAAGTTTCTCTCTTATAGGTAAAAATTTTATTTTATGGCCATCACCAAGCACTTATTTCCCACTATCTACAGATTCCTACTGATTAAAAACACATTTGTGGTGTATAAATGCGATTATGTGTACAAAGAATTGAAATTGTTTATATTGTTTATATTTCTGGACTCGAGAAGTACTGATACGGCTGCACTTCCATCTCTAAAACGCCCCACTCCTTAGCCTGCTCAGTTGAGATAAACACTGTTAGATTAATCCTTTCACATTTATAAGCCATATTTGCCTGTTTACACCGATTCCTCCATGATAAAATTTTCAAGGATAGAGATTATCTTGCTAACATTCTTGTCTTTAGCATATAACGCCACTTCTGACTTATAATTTCAATACATACTTGTTGAATGTTAAATAAACTGTAATTTTCAAAAGACCCGTTAAACAGTTTCGAGGTTCTTTACATTTTCCTTTCCAATGAGTGATTTATTTTTAGGTACACGTTTATTTTATTGTTTATTTCCTGAGAAATCCTGCCTACATTCGGAAGCTAGTTTTCCATTAACTTAATTTTTTTTTTAATTCTAGTATAGTTAACATACAGTGTTTTATTAGCTTCAGGTGTACAACCTGAACCACCAATATAGTGGTTCAACCGTGCTGTACATTAATCAATGCCCATCATGATGAGTGTACTCTTCTTAATCTCCTTCACATGTTTCATTCTCCCTCCCCCCATTGCCTCCCCTCTGGAAATTATTAGTTTGTTCTCTATAGCAAAGAATCTGTTTCTTGGTTTACGTCTTATTTTTTTTATTTGTTTGTTTTTTCTTAAATTCCACATTTGAAGGAAATTATATGGTATTTGTCTTTCTCTAACTGGTTTATTTCACTTAGTACTATACTCTCTAGCTCTATCTATATTGTGGCAAATGGCAAGATTTCATTCTTTTTATGGCTGAATAATATTCCATTGTATATAAATACCACATTTTCTTTATCCATTCATCTACAGATGATGGGCTGATTCCATAGTTTGGCTATTGTAATGCTGCTATACACATAGAGGTGCATGTATCCTTTGAATTCATGTTTTTGTTTTTTTGAGTAAATACCCAGTAGTGCAATTACTGAATCATAGGTAGTTCTATTTTTAAATTTTTGAGGAACCTCCACACTGTCTTCCACGGTGACTGCACCAGCTTACATTCCCACCAACAGTGCACGAAGATTCCTTGTTGTTCATATCCTTACCAACACTTGTTTCTTGTGTTATTGATTTTAGCCATTCTGACAAGTGTGAGGCAACATCTCATTGTGGTTTTGATTTCAATTTTCCTGATGATGAGTGATGTGGATAATTTTTTTCATGTGTCTGTTGGCCATCTGGATGACTTCCTTGGAGAAATGTCTGTTTATGACTTCCGGCTATTTTTTATTGGGTTATTAGGGGTTTATTTTGGTGTTATGTTAGTTCTTTATACATTTTGTATATTAATCCTTTATCAGATCAGTAGGTTGTCTTTTAGTTTTGCTGATTGTTTCCTTTGCTGTGCAGAAGCTTTTTATTTTGATGTAATCTCAATAGTTTATTTTTGTGTTTGTTTCCCTTACCTCAGGAGACCTATCTAGAAAAATCTTGCTATGGCTGTGTCAGAGAAATTACTGCCTGTGCTCTCTTCTAGGATTTTTATGTCCTTGGGTCTCATATGTAGGTCTTTAACCCATTTAGTTTATTTTTGTGTATGGTGTAAGAATGTTGTCCAGTTTTATTCTTTTGCATGTTGCTATCCAGTTTTCTCAATACCATTTGTTGAAGAGACTGTCTTTTTCCCATTGTATATTCTTGCCTCTTTTATCAAAGATTATCTGACCATATAATCATAGGTTTATTTCTGTTTATTCTGTTCTATTGATCTATGTGTCTATTTTTGTGCCACTACCATACTGTTTTGATTATTACAGCTTTGTATTATATCTTAAAATCTGGGATTGTGAGTTTGCTTTTCATTTTCAAGATTACTTTGTCTCTTTGGGGTCTTTTATGGTTCCATACACATTTTAAGATGGTCTGTTCTAGTTCTATGAAAAAAGCTGATAGTATTTTGATAGGGAATTCCATTAAATCTGTAGATTTCTTTGAGTATTATAGACATTTTAAGAATATTTCTTTTTCCAATCCACGAGCATAGAATATCTTTCCATTTGTGTCATCTTCAATTTCTTTCATCAATGTTTTATACTTCTCAGAGTACAGGTCTTTCACCTCCTTGGTTAGGTTTATTCCTAGGTATTTTGTTATTTTTGGTGCAATTGTAAATGGGATTGTTTTCTTAATCTTTCTTTCTACTACTTCATTATTAGTGTCTAAAAGTGCAATGAATACTGATTTTGTATCTTGCAAACATACTGAATTCATTTATCAGTTCTAGGAGATTTTTGGTGAAAAAAGAGTTTTTTGGTTTTCTATGTATAGTACCATGTCTATTGCCAATAGTAAAAGTTTTAACCCTTCCTTACCCATTTGGATGCAATTTTGTTTCCTTTTGTTGTCTGATTGCTGTTCCTAGGACTTCTAGTACTATTTTGAATAAAAGTGGTAAGACTGGACATCCTTGTCTTGTTCTTGATCTTATGAGAAAAGCTTCAGTTGTTTTTCTTTTTTTAAGATTTTATTTATTCATTTGAGACAGAGAGATACAGAGAGAGAGCTTGAGCAGGGGAGAGGCAGAAGGAGAAGGAGAAGCAGGCTCTCCGCCGAGCCAGGAGATAGACGTGGGGCTCAATCCCAGGACCCTGGGATCATGAACTGAGCCCAAGGCAGCTGCTTAACCATTGGAGCCACCCAGGCACCCCTGAAAAGCTCTCAGTTTTTCACAATTGAGTATGTTAGTTGTGGGTTTTTCATATATGGACTTTATTGTGGTAAGGTATGTTCCCTCTACACCTACTTTGTTGAGGGTTTTTATCATGAATGAATGTGGTACTTCATCAAATGCTTTTTCTGCATCTTTTGAAATGATCATATGTTTTTTTATCTTTTCTCTTACTGATGTGATATATCATGTTGATTGATTTGTGAATATTGAACCACCCTTGCATCCCAGGAATAAATCCCAATTGATTGTGGTGAATGATTTTTTTAATATATTGTTGGATTTAGTTTGCTAGTATTTTGTTGAGGACTTTTACATCTATTTAATCGAGATATTGGCCTGTAGTTCTCTTTATTTTGTCATGTTTTTATCTGGTTTCAATATCAAGGTAATGTTGGCCTCATAGAATTAATTTGGAAGTTTCCTTCTTCTTCTAATTTTTGGAAGGGTTTGAGAAGAATAGATATCAACTCCCCTTTAAATGTTTGGTGTCAGGGGTGTCTTTCATGTATGTTGCATGCACTGTACTTTTGAGGCTGAGCTGCTTTTACCTTCAGCCCAGTTGTCTGCAATGGCTTGCTTTGCCTGTTGTGGGCAGGGTTTGATCCCTGTGTTGTTAGTGGGCCAGTCTGGGGTCGTCTTGGGTTTGAGTTGAGTCAGACCAGGCATTTGCCAGAGATGCATTAACACCAATCTGCAGGGCGCTTTCATTGGTGGTGTGCCCTGAGATGCTTTTGTTGGTGTGCCGGGAGTGGGGCTGGCCCCTGTCAGTTCTCCTTGCACACAGCCAGGTTGGAGGCACCATGTTTGATTGGTTTAAGCCAAGTGTGTATTGGAGGGGGCAGGTCTGTAGAAGAATGAAACGGGGAGTTGAGGCACATGGTGCCAGTAAGGTCCACACTGGTCTGCTTTGAGAGGGGTCCTGCAGCCATCAAAGACCAAAGCAGGTCAGGTTGGAGGTTTGCAGATATGCAGAAGCATGTGTGGGGGGTGCACTCGGTGTTAGCAACTTAGATGGGGAGTATTTATTGCTGTGCTAGTTCCCACAGGTGTCCCTGTGTCCAGGCTGGGGCACAGCAGAGGGAAATGGTGCCAGCCAGCTCCCTTTATCCTGAAGAAGTTTCTCAATGATTTCTGCTCCTCCAGCATGTGCTCTAAGATTAGTAAATAAATCTCCCTCCAATATAACCCCACACATTTTCCGAACGACTGCTTCTAGAATGCATCTCTGAGAAGCTGTTGCATGTGCTGTCTCCTTAGGGGCAGGGATTCCATCCTCCTGGCTCTCCCAGAGCCAAATCTAATGATTTTTAAAGTTCCAAATGTTAAACCCCGCTGATTATATGAAGTCATGAAATTCAGCTCCTCTTGATTGTCAACGCCAAATGTTATGGAGGTTTGTCTTCCCCATGCAGGTTCCCCATGCCTGGGCTGCCTCGGGTGAGTGTCTGCTTCTTTCCCTTCTCCATGACCGTGGGGTCCTTCCCTCCCATGGACAGTCCTGCAGGTCCACTTGGGTCTCCACCATGGTTCCACCCTCCCTAGTCTCTTCCATGGAGCCTCTTCTCTACATTTACCTCTGAAGAATGTGTTCAAATGTGAGTCTTAGGTCATTTTCTGGGTTATTTACACTGCTGTGGGTGTTATTTAGCTATATCTGTGGGAGGCTGTGAACTTGGGATTCTCCTACCCCTCTAGTTCCTCCAGATGTTCTCTGAAATCTGTGATTTTATATTAGATTGATGGACTTTATGGGGAGACATAAGTTTCTGATGAGAAGGCTTCCCAAGGGTAATCTAGGAAACTATTTAAGAAAATTCAGGGATGCCTGGGTGGCTCAGGTGGTTAAGTACTTGCCTTCAGCTCAGGTCATGATCCCAGGGTCCTGGGATTGAGCCTTATGTCAGGTTCCCTGTTTAGTGGGAGCCTGATTCTCCCTGTCCTCCCTGTTTGTGCTCTTTCTTGCTATCTCTGTCACTATCTGTCTCTCTCTCAAATAAATAAATAAAATCCTTAAAAAAAATAGGTTCAAATTATGTGAGGTACAAAAGGATTAATTATGAGCTGCTTGGGGAACCTCATAGAGTTGTAACCACCACAGAAAAAGTGACAGGTGGGGAGCAAGGACAATGCATGTTCAAAGACATCATGTACTGAAAATGCTTGGATGTGTGTTATGGTCTCTAAAATAACCAGTACTAACAAGGTTTTATGAACCCATGTCTTTTGGATTAAAGAATGGTACTGCTCAGGAAACTTTTATTAATGATCTAATGTTTGCTAGGCCTCCTGCTGCCAGTTTTTTTAAACCTATTAATAGTCCCACCGCTAATTTATATTAGTTCAGCATGGATATTGGAGCTATTTCGGTCCTTAGACTATCAGTTGGTGTTACATCATTGATGTCAGTTCTCTTGGTGTTCGAACTGGTTTTCTTGACAATTTCCTTAGGCCCGGTTCCTTCTATTTGGAAAGATTTCTAGATCAATGTATACCTGTCTGTATGTTTATCAATCCATCTACTTCTCCAACTTATTCCTACCCTCCAAGTTGGCTGAGAGTCAGCCCCTAGTCTGAGCTTAAACTACAGAGAGCAAAAATATATGGGCAGACCATTTATTGAGTCTACTGTGACACTGCCAATTTACCTGTCTTCACCTTGACCTCTGGTTCACAGCCATGTTTTTCAGAAGTAGAAGTTTAACCCTAGTAACTCAGTATCCTAATGATAAAATAATGGAATTTTAGATTTAAAAAAAAAATCCTGTTTGGAAAGAAAATCTTTCCTAAGTTACTTATCTCTCTCTAATGATTTTGTTCTTGGACAGATTATTCACTGTTTTTGTGCCTGGACTTCTTTTCTGATAGCTTCTTCCTCATTAAGTTACCTGGTAAGTTTCCTTCCCCTATGCTACCAGTCTCCTGAGAGAAGTTTGTTTTCAATTCCTAAAACAACTGGTAATTCCAACCAGGGGCACTTTGAGCGAGGTTTACTTTAGTTTCCTTTATTTAACTAGACCACAATTCTTATATCTTTAATTCTGTTGATGTAATTAGCCCAGCATAACTACTTGCAATGAATGATTTGCAATCACATAAATAGCCAAAACATGAGGCAATTATGGCACAAGATAGAATTGTTATTTAGAAGGGTTCCCCTTTCTCCACATCCCCGCCAACATCTGTCATTCCCTGACTTGTAATTTTAGCCATTCTGATGGGTGTGAGGTGGTATCTCATTGAGGTTTTGATTTGGATTTCCCTGATGCCGAGCGATGTTGAGCACTTTTTCATGTGTCTGTTGGCCATTTGGATGTCTTCTTCGGAAAAAATGTCTGTTCATGTCTTCTGCCCATTTCTTGATTGGATTATTTGTTCTTTGGGTGTTGAGTTTGATAAGTTCTTTATAGATTTTGGATACTATCCCTTTATCTGATATGTCATTTGCAAATATCTTCTCCCATTCTGTTGGTTGTCTTTTGGTTTTGTTGACTGTTTCTTTTGCTGTGCAAAAGGTTTTATCTTGATGAAGTCCCAAGAGTTCATTTTTGCCCTTGCTTCCCTTGCCTTTGGCGATGTTTCTAGGAAGAAGTTGCTGCGGCTGAGGTGGGAATGCAAGCTGGTGCAACCACTCTGGAAAACAGTATGGAGGTTCCTCAAAAAGTTGAAAATAGAGCTACCGTACGATCTAGCAATTGCACTACTGGGTATTTACCACAAAGATACAAATGTAGGGATCTGAAGGGATACATGCACCTCAATGTTTATAGCATCAATATCCACAATAGCCAAACTGTGGAAAGAGCCAAGATGTCCATCGACAGATGAATGGATAAAGAAGATGTGGTATATATACACAATGGAATATTATGCAGCCATCAAAAAGAATGAGATCTTGCCATTTGCAACGATGTGGATGGAACTGGAGGGTGTTATGCTGAGTGAAATAAGTCAATTAGAGAAAGACATGTATCATATGACCTCACTGATATGAGGAATTCTTAATCTCAGGAAACAAACTGAGGGTTGCTGGATTGGTGTGGGTGGGAGGGATGGGGTGGCTGGGTGATAGACATTGGGGAGGGTATGTGCTATGGTGAGTGCTGTGAACTGTGCAAGGCTGTTGGATCACAGATCTGTACCTCTGAAACAAATAATGCAATATATATTAAGAAAAAAAAAAGAAGAAGATAGCAGGAGGGGAAGCATGAAGGGGGGTAAATCAGAAGGGGAGACGAACCATGACAGACGATGGACTCTGAGAA
>NW_027397066.1:26634018-26637458 GCF_003265705.2 Callorhinus ursinus | reverse complement strand
AACAAATAACGCAACATATTTTAAGAAAAAAGAAAAAGAAGAAGATAGCAGGAGAGGAAGAATGAAGGGGAGTAAGTCAGAGGGGGAGACGAACCATGACAGATGATGGACTCTGAGAAACAAACTGAGGGTTCTAGAGGGGAGGGGGGCGGGGGGATAGGTTAGCCTGGTGATGGGTATTAAAGAGGGCACATTCTGCGCAGAGCACTGGGTGCTATGAACAATGAATCATGGAACACTACATCAAAAACTAGTAATGTAATGTATGGTGATTAACATAACAATAAAAAATTTAAAGGAAAAAATTGTTATTTAGAGCCTATTCTATGAACATAAGTTCCAAAAATAAAAGTTATTTTAAAAATATCAAAAATATTGTGTGAATTTTTAAATTATCTTCCAGAAGTTTCTTTGGAGTTTTATAAATATAAAAATAATCTACCCAGTGTGATGTAAGCATTTTCTTTCCATCAAAGCTGAGCAAAAGTATCTAAAAGTATAATATTTCACTTTCCTGTTTCAGGGAGAAAGATAGTCTAAAACAATGTAATAAAGTTCATGCAAATTATTCTTATCAAATTTTCCCTCAAAATAATGCTTCCTGGGAATTCAGAGATTGTCTAAACTTGACTCTTAGCACTCTTTGAGACTGCCTTATTCTTCCTTTAATCTCTTTCCTTTTAAGATGCTATTCCTCCTTTGTGATTTTACCTTCCTGCTTTACCTTGAATTGGTATGTAGTTGGCAATTTTTATATGTAAGTGTAGTAAGAGAGAAATTAAAAATTCAAAGAATGAAGAAAAGACAGTGCAAGAAACTTTGGATATGTCTTATTGGCTTGAAACAATTTTTTTAATATATTTTATTTATTTATTTGAGAGATAGAGATCGAGTGAGAGAGAAAGCATAAGCTTGGGGGGAGAGACAGAGGGAGAGGGAGCAGCAGACTCCCTGCTGAGCAGGGAACCCAACACGAGGTTGGATCCCAGGGCTCTGAGATCATGACCTGAGCCAAAGGCAGATGCTTAACCAACTGAGCCACCCGGACACCCCTGGCTCGACACTTAAGACCATAGAGTCAAATATATTAGAGGCCTCTAGAGTAATTTTCTAATTATAATATTTTTATTTCCATAGTTAAATGGTTGCCAACTTGCAGGGCATCCACTTACTTCCTAAATTTATTAAGATATAATTGACATGTAACATTGTGTATGTTTAAGGTGTACAGTGTCATGATTTGATACATTTATTTATCGTAAAATGATTACATAATGTTATTTAACACATTCATCACTTCCCATAATTACAATTTGTGTGTGTGTACATGTGGTGAGTACATTAAAGATCTATTCCTTTAGCAACTTTGAGGCATATTGTACAGTATTGTTTGCTGTAATCGTCACACTGATTATTAGATACCCAGAACTTATTCATCTTATAACTAGAAGTTTGTACTCTTTGACCAACATCTATTTCTTTCAACCCCCAGCCACTGGAAACCAACATTCTGTTCTCTGTTTTTGTATGTTTGGCTTTTTACCTCCCTAGGTCCCACATAAAAATGAAGCCATACAGGATTTTCCTTTCCCTATCTGATTTATTTCACTTAGCATAATGCCCCTGAGGTTTATCCATATTGTTGCAAATGTTAGGATTTCCTCATTTTTAAGACTGAATGATATTCCACTGTGTATATATACCATATTTTCTTCATCCATTCATCCATTAATGGACATTAAGGTGGTTCCCATAACTTGTTTATTGTGAATAAAGTTGCAACAGACATGGGGGTGCAGATTTATCTTTGAGATAGTGATTTCCCTTCTGTCAGATTCATACCCAGCCTGCTGCATTATATGGCAGATCTAATTTTAATTTTTTGAGAAAACTTTATTCTGCTTTTTTTCTAGTGGTTGTGCCAGTTTACATTTCTACCAACAGGGCACTGAGGTTCTATTTTCTCCACAACCTCACCAACACTTATCTCTTATCTTTTGTATCTTTTGGATAATAGCCATTCTAATAGGAGTGAGGTGATATATCACTGTGTTTTCATTTGCATTTCCCTGTTGATTAATGATGAACACTTTTTCATGTACCTGTTGGGAATTTATAATCAGGAAATCAGGAAAAATTTTGATTCAGTTTTTCTGCCCATTTTTAATTAGAATTTTATTGTTATTGACTTGTATGAGTTTCTTATATATTTTAGATATTAGTCCCTTATCAGATATATGGTTTGCTAGTGATTTCTCCCATTCTGTAGGTTACCTCTTCATTCTGTTGATTGTTTCTCTTCCTGTGGGGAAGTCTTTTAGTTTGATATAGCCTCACTTGTTTATTTTTACTTTTGTGCTTTGGTTGTCTGTGCTTTTGGTGTCCTATCCAAAATATTGTTAAGACCAATGTCAGGGCGCCTGGGTGGCTCAGTTGGTTAAGCGACTGCCTTCGGCTCAGGTCATGATCCTGGAGTCCCGGGATCGAGTCCCGCATCGGGCTCCCTGCTTAGCAGGGAGTCTGCTTCTCCCTCTGACCCTCCCCCCTCTCATGCTCTAGCTCATTCTTTCTCTCAAATAAATAAATAAAATATTAAAAAAAAAAAAGACCAATGTCAAAGAGCCTTTTCTCTGTATTTTCTCCAAGGGGTTTTATGTTTTCAGGTCTTAAATTTAAGACTTAATTTTGTGAGTGGAGTAAGATAAGGGTCCAATTTCATTCCTTTGCAATGTGAATATTCATGGCATCCACTTTTAAGTCACAACTTAATAACTTAATTTTTTCAGTTCTGCATGATTTTTCTTTGATAATTTGAAATTGAAATAATCTATAACTGTTGTTAATTTAATTCTCAGATGAAATGAGATAAAAAAATGGTATTCACCAGGATTTCTATTTATTTGTGTATCGTTTCGTTTACTGAAACAACTTGGCCTGCCTTTGTGCGTATAGAATAGATGGTAACAGGCGTAGGGATTTAATTTCAGAGACGACAAAGGAGACTGAAGGAGAGAAAGAGGGAAGAAGGCTTAGAACAGTTCCTGGGATTAAGCTGGTTGGTTGAGAAAGCTGAGATGGCAAGAGAACAAAAGGGAATTTGGAGACGGAACATGGAAGAATTTTTTAAAGTTGTGTAATAATGAGTCAAGAGATGCTTATATTAGAACAGTCTCCTTTGCCCACCCATCCCTTTGTTCTTTGTTCAGTGGGACCTTTGAAGTGAGGGCAAATCAAAGTAAGATTGGTCACTAATTGAAGGTGGTATGGTGAGAAAAAGAGGGGGACATACATAGTGGTAGAGGCATGTGGACTACAGGATGGCGATTTTATTTGCTCTCCATCTAAATTTTAAAAATATTATTCACTATACACCTTCCTCTACATTTGCATATTTATTAACTTATGTATTTCCCCATCAAAAGGAAAAGGAAATGGTCACT
>NW_027397066.1:26563156-26634008 GCF_003265705.2 Callorhinus ursinus | reverse complement strand
CCCATCAAAAGGAAAAGGAAATGGTCACTTTACTTTTGATGTTGTAATTCTTCACCTTAATTTTGGACACTTTGAGAGAAAGAGACTACTTTAACACTTACATGAAATTTGTTGGTGCCTGTCATTGCTCTGAGTAATTAACTATTAACTCATTGAATATTCCTAATAACTCCATGGGAGATATGTGATCATTAATTATATGCTGCTATCATTATTTCATAGATAAGGAAACTGAGGAACATAGATGGATAACTTATCCAGGGAATACAAATAGTGAGTGGTGGAGCCATGAGTCAGGTCTTAGCCAGTTTGGCTCCAGAATATGTGATATTTTCCACTATTTTAGTTTCTTTACTTTTTCTTAGTGATCTCTTTCCATTGCTTCCATTTACCATTTAGTCTAGTTATATGCATAAAAGTTAGTTACATTAGAATTTTTCCAAATAACCATCACTGAAATAGAACAATTTTGGAAATGAATAAATACAAAAAATGTGGTAAATTTTCTATTTGAAATTGTATATTTTTAAAGGTTTTATTTATGTATTTTACAGAGAGATAGAGAGCCTGAGCACAAGCAGGGAGAGGGGCAGAGGGAGAGAAGGGGTGGAAGAGAGAAAGGGAGAGATTCTCCAGCAGACTCCACACTGAGGGCAAGGCCCTATGCGAGGCTCATTCCCCCAACCCTGAGATCATGACTTGAGCCTAAACCAAGATTCAGACGCTTAACTGACTGCACCACCTAGCACCCTGTATTGGTTATTTTTAGGTTAAGAAAGAAATTGATATAAAAAGTCAAATATTGTAGCAAACCCCATGAAGTTCAAAGATAAAAAGGCTATGATTTTTATGGAGTACCAAGTAGCCTTGTTATTATATTCACTGTTACTAATTCACATTACTTATTTTGCTAATGTTTCTCTTCATAATTTAACTTACTCTTTATCATAATACTATGTGGCATAAACTGTACCTACAAGTGAATTCCTGCCCTATCTATATCTCTATTTTTAATTGGTAGAGGTCTAATGGATGTACAGTTCTGCCTTTCTCTACTCTCCAAATATTCTTAACAGTTATGCATTAAGCAAAACATTATTTTTCTGAAATTATTTGTATAGTGAAGGGAATAATTCTTACTTTAATAATTTGTATTAATATGTAATACATTATCCTAGTCTATCAAACATTCAAATATTTTCAGCAATATGCATATGGATTCATATGATATTATGCATTATTGAGTTTCACACATTAAAGTCTTAATATTACATTTATTTCTTAATTTTTTTCATGTCTGCTAACATTACATTTTAATAAGGATGGTGAAGTTGAAACAAATATAACTACTAAATTATAGTAAAACAGGGTGAATATATTTAACTTAGTACTTGTTATTGAGGATTTAGTAACATAAAATCCTGACCAGAGTTGTTCAACATTTGTGGAACCTTCAGTAAGGGGCTGAATTTCATCTCAACCTTCAGTATAACAGGGACAGGAAAAACAGACAAGATTAGGCGAATGAAACCCATTTGATAATTGGAAACGTGGACTGTAAATAAGCAAGAGAGTCTCTTTCTAGGTGAGATGATATGTCTGGCTAAAATTTTTCTTCAACTTCATTTCAGGTGGACACTATTATTTATTTGATGTGTACCAGTAATCTATTGCCATGACAGTCTTGCATAACTGACCACAAAATTTAATGAATTTAAGTTCGACTTACTGGTTTTGGATTTGGCAAATTTAAGTAGACTTGACTGGGTGGTTCTGTGGCCTTAAGTATGTTTATCTGGTAGGTGTCTTGCTCTCAGTTTGACTGAAAGAAGGAGTATGATGGGCCACGTGTCTCCTATCATCAACTAGGTTAGCCTGGACATGTTCTTATGGAAGAGGCAGAGAAGCAAGCAAAAGAGTGTGTGAAACCTAAGTCTTCTTGAGGCATAGGCTCAGATACTGACACTATCACATTTGCTGCATGCTGTTATCAAAGTGAGTCACTATGCCTACCAGGATTCATAGGGTGGAGAAATGGATTCTCCCTTTTGGTAACTAGAACTGTAAAGACACAGTGCAATGGGAGTGGACTCAGAGAAGAAAGAATTGGACATTTTTTTTGCAATTAAACTAACTGTGGGAAGAATATTTATTCACCAACATCAAGCTTTCTGTATGGAGATGTCTGGAATGACTCCTTTAGGTTTCTGCTAACCCCTTCCTTAGTTGGAAGGCATGAAGATCAGGTTTGACTATAGTAGGTAGAATAATGATAGCTCAAACACCCCTACATTTTGATCCCTGGAATCTGTGAATATGATACCTTTCATAGCAAGGAGAATTAAGGCAGCAAGTGGAATTACATTTGTTAATAAACTAACCTTAAGATAGGGAGATTATCCCAGGTTATTTGGGTGGGCAAAATGAATCCTTGAAAATGAAAGAGGAAGACCAAAAGAAGAGGTCAGAAATAATTTAACCTGAGAAAGACTCAACAGCTTGGCTTTGGAGAGAGGGAAGAGGGCCAAGAGACTGTGAATGCAGGTAGCTCAGAGTAGCTGGAAAAGGCAAAGTTGTCGATTTTCCCTAGAGCCTTTAGAAGGGAATACAGTGCTGCCAAAAGCTTGATTTTTAGCCCAGTGAGAACTGCGTAAGATAACTGAAATATTAATTGGAAAGATGACAAATTTGTGTTGCTTTATGCCACTAAGTTTGTGGTAATATTTTCTAGTGGTGATGGAAAACTAATACAGTGCATTTGAGGGAGGAGATTAAGTCCAGCCTTTTCCCGTCCCTCTTCCTGCCTGCAGAAAGTATTCCTCATGGTCTGCTCATTATTGTTTCTTTTTAGGAAATCAGGGTCAGCCCCACAGAGCAAGACCTCTTTTCCTAAGATTGGGTAAGCCTCTCTAACTCAGTGTCAGAAAGTTAGGTGGTTATTTTAGCCAGAGAGTTAAAGCTACCTTCACTAAACAGCATATCAATAGTAAAGCTAATACATTGTTTGTAAAATACTAATTTGTCTAATTTTTTTCCTGACTTGAGATAGGAAGAAGTAAGAGTTGACATTTGTTGGGTCACCTGGGTGGCTCAGTCAGTTGAGCATCCGACTCTTGATTTTGGCTCAGGTCATGATCTCAGGGTCATGAGATTGAGCCCCAATTCAGGCTCCACCCTCAGTGCAGTCTGCTTGAGATTCCCTTTCCCTCTGTCTTTCCCCCTGCTCATACTCTCTTTCTCTCAAATAAATAAAAAATAAATAAATAAAATCTTTAAAAAAAGAGAGAGAGAAAGAAAAGAGAGAGATGACATTTGTTAATCCCCTAAATAAGAAAATGTCCTTTTGTAATACTTCATACATGTGGGATTTTAACCTGAAAGTCGATCTGCCATGAGTTATTTGAACCACCCATTTTAGAGATGAGGCCAATGATACTAAGAGATGCAGTTCCACAGTGAGGACTAAATAAAAGTGAAAGAAGTGGAGGTAACGCGTTTAGATCATTTTTTCTCAACATTTGCTTATGCAAAGAAGCAGTTTTCTTTTAAAGATCAGAAATGTGTACATGAATGAATCAGGCTAAGTAAAAGAGTAAAATAAAATTCATTTTAAAGTACATAAATGAACCACTCAAAAAATTTTCACAAGCAGTAAGAAGTTTAAAAATGTTAATCTCGGAAATGAATTGCCTTCTAATTTTAAATATTTTGTAATTTTAACAAGTTGTTGTTGTTTTGTACTCTGAGGTCAGATAGACCCATGTACTTAATGCTGTTTATGCGATGACCTGAACTAAAAGCTTATGATCTGAATTTTTTCTTACCAGAGCTTTCTTTATGACAGTTCTTATATTTAAGTCTATAGTCTATATTCTCCAATAATAAATTAAATTAGTACTTCCTTTATCATAATAACCTACCAGTGTGACATGCAATGGTGCAGGTTCTTGAACAATACTCTGGAGAAGTAATTAACTGGTGAAATGTCTGTGTGTGTAGAATGTAGGCAAGGGCAGACTAGTCTGACCTAAAAACAGCAGGATGGGAATTAGCCCACTACCATTGCAGCAAGCAGGAGTGAATCCAGCAGGGCAAGAGAACCAGGTGAGAAAGGACACTGCTTTGCTTTTCAGATGTAATGTTGTGCATTCCCTATAGTGTCTTGCTTGTGGTATCCCAGGCTAAAGAATGCTCTCTTCTGATTCTGGAAATATTCATCCACTTCAGTGACATTTTTTAAAAAGTCCAGCCACCTGAGAAAATTGTTAATTTCATATATTTACTCATTAAGTGAAAAACTGCTATTACTATTATTATTCTCCTTGAGCATGGAAGTACATAGTTAAATTTTTTTGTTTTCTTGCTTTGTCTATTTTTTAAGTGAGAATGAGATGGGGACATGAGGGCAAAATACCTTTTATTGTAATGTTTTTATGAGTGTGGTTCACCTGAACAATTTTAAAATGAATCCGATTATTTCATACAGTCAGAAAACAAGACTAATTTTCTATAATTGATCAAATAATCACTAGCCTATGTTAAATAATGCTTTGAGCCAAGTAGTAAAGAATATCTGATTTAATGTATTTGACTACTTCTGTACTTCCTGTTAGGAGAATGGGTGATAAAATATTTTAATCATGTAGTAAATTTGGGATATTTTATTTACAAGATTGTTTTCAATCATGTGGATAGTATCACAGAATAAAATAATCCAAAATGGGAAATAAGATCTTTTTCTCAGCATACAAAAGAAAAATGGCATGGAGTTCTAATAGTTTCCTGAGTGGGTAAGAATTCAGTGTTTCATTTATTTTTGAAATAAGAGGCTTAGGAAGACATTCTAGAAAGCAAGGCCAAACGCAAATGACTGTGGCATGTCCAGCTCCATTATATCATCAGTACATTATGAAGGAAGAAATGCACTTGGCAAAGAAGAAGCAGCCCTTTTCTTTGGTCTTCTCTATATTTCAATGCAAATGAGGTATCTCATTTACTACTGAGTTGACGAGCCTTTCTCTCCCTTTCTGAGTAAAGTCATGTGGGGCATGGTTTAAAGAGGACATCAGTGTAACTTTACAGCTGTGTGAGCTCAGGGCATTAATCAATGCAGAGGCACAGAGAAAAGAACATGTGTTTAATAGCTTGAATTTCTTCTTTTCCTTTTCAGGGGCATTATGTTTCTTAAGTATGAAAGGAAAGGCACTGAGATATACAATTGTGATATCCAAAAGTGAACAGCTTTCATTCTGGTTCTTTAAAATACACAGTGCTCTTCCCTCTTCTCCTTATTTGCTTATGTGACTGGATGGAAATATACTTTTTAAAATTTTTCTATGATTGAATATTTGACCTTTAGGAATGGGTGGGAAATATAATTTATGCCTGATATAGACTCAGAAATAGACTAATGCTTAGTATTCAGAGTCAAGCCTTTCCATTTCTCTAATTTTTTTAAAGATCAGCTACATAGGTGACCATGAAATGATCTCTTAAAAATTGCATGTTCGGGGCGCCTGGGTGGCCCAGTTGTTAAGCGTCTGTCTTTGGCTCCGGTCATGATACTGGGGTCCTGGGATGAAGCCCTGCATATGGCTCTCTGCTCAGCGGGAAGCCTGCTTCTCCCTCTCCCACTTCCCCTGCTTGTGTTCCCTCTCTCACTGTGTCTCTCTCTGTCAAATAAATAAAATCTTAAAAAAAATTGCATGTTTATCTATCAGCCATTCAAACAGAAAGATAATAAATTTTAGTAAGTTTCCAGTGTAATAAGTGCTCCCTTTCCTGGTCTCTCCCCCTTTTCCACATGCATAAAATATGACAAAATATTGATAAAGTATGGATAACTGCAAATTCCTTAGCTATTTATATGTGATGGATGTTTGTCAACTTTTTTTTTTAAGATTTTATTTATTTATTTGACAGAGAGAGACACAGCGAGAGAGGGAACACAAGCAGGGGGAGTGGGAGAGGGAGAAACAGGCTCCCCGCAGAGCAGGGACCCTGATGCGGGGCTCGATCCCAGGACCCTGGGATCATGACCTGAGCCGAAGGCAGATGCTTAACAACTGAGCCACCCAGGCGCCCAGATGTTGTCAACTTTTAACAGCAAGAAACAAGGTGTAGGCTGCAATAAAATGATTCACAGCATCTACAACTGTTGGTGACTATTGTGTAAACCTCTTTGCAGAAAGAAATAAAAAAGAACTTTACTGCTAGAGTCAGCTAACTACTTACCAATAACTATTACTAAGAGGGCTTCTCGTGCTCTAAGTCAGAAATGCTGGCTTTCTCAGTCTTCTCTGAAGTAGGAATAGCCATGTCACTGAGTTTTATTCAAAGATATTTAAGAAGAGAGCTTCAGTAAGAGTTCTTGGGAAAGTTTTTTCTTACTTTATAAAAGAGATAGATGCAATCCATCAACTTAGATCTTTTCCCTTCCTCTTGCTAGGAATGTTTGTGTGATGTCCACAAGTGCAATAGCCACCTTGTAGTTACAGAGCCACAAATGTGACAAGGAGTATAATACTCAGAGGTTGATAAAGACACTTAACGTGTGTTGGAAAAATAATACATCTATGTAATAAAGAGTCTGACTCTGATTTTAATATTTGACTACTGATAGTTTTCAAGTCCCTTTATTCTCTCTTCCTCTTCAGCCCACATGTGAGAAAGTTGATAAGAAATCCCAAGGACTCTGCATTTTGGCAGAAGCATTCCAAACCACATGAGCCACAGCCCACTCATGCCCAGAAAATTTCCCCTAGTCCCACTTTCCATCCACAAGTAAAGCCTATTCGGTCTTAACCTCATCACTCAAGTCATTTTCCAACCTGCTTGGGAGTCTGCTTTGCTATCCCCACAAAGCTTCATAAAGCTTTTTCATACCTTCCTGGAATGTGTGTGGTGTCATCTGTTTCAACGTCCAATCCGAAGTTTCAGTGGGATGTCCATTTCACTTCTATGAGCTAACCTCAACCACTGTAAGCAAGATATCTAGGTGATGATCACAACCACCAGGGGTCTTTCTTCTTTTGGTTTGGCTCCCTAATTTTCTTTGCCGCCTGCCTGCTAGCATGTTCTTCGAACTAGGTTCTGCCTGCTGCCAAACTTGAGCTTTGAGCTGCTGTCTGTTGGAAATCTTGCTCTGCTGCTTTGTGTTGCATTTGTTGAATTCTACTGAGCTCTGTTACAGATTTAATGAAGTTAATTCAGAAGTTCTAGTAACTGATGCTTAGCGATGGGGTGTCAGTTTGTAACTCTCTTCAAAATGGCTTTGGATCATGTGTTTCTGCCTGAACATATTTGTGTATCTCAGATTGAATGACTTGATTACAGCAAAAGCTATGATGGATGCTAGGCTCAGGGGAACAAGTCTCACCCTGTGACCTTGAATGGGTTCTGTGTCCCAGCCAGGTGTTAGCCTCAATCTGTAGTATTCTCAGGAGAAAGCCTAATGCCCTGTATGATATAAGGACCCACTGGATGGTCAGTAAAAACAGGTGACTCACTGGGATCCTACAAAATGCCTTTGCTGCAGCTGCTTCTACTTTAATCATGAAAGAGACCCTGGTCCTTAAAGTTTTAGGGAAAAATGCCAATGCACTCCCAGTGCAAATGGTTCATTCAAACCCAACCTAAGCCTGAGGTACTTAAACCCTATAAATCAACCAATTTCATGGAGGAGGCCCCAGGTCCGATTGATACTGATTTGAGATGCTCTAGAGGAAAAACACTATAAATATGAGTGAGGTAGAAAGAAACCCCTTGAAGTACACCCAAAAATCATCAAAACAAGCAAAAACACCTGTATATGAGGAAGGAAACAAAACCTGAAATAGAGGTCCACAATTTGGACTAATTGGTCAACCCAAAATTCCACAATTTGGTAATCCAAATATTTGCAAAAATAATTTTGTTATGAGATAAAAAAGGGGATGATTGGCTTTTGTGCTTCTAGATGATAGGTTCTAAATTAACATCTATTGAAAAAAACACCAATTAGAAAACCTTCATGGACTTAGTGCATACAAGTTCTCAAATTAGAGTTAAACTTGGGGATTCCATTTAAATGAGGTATCTCTGTGCTTTTAGGAGGGTTAACAAACATAAAATATAGGACAAAATTAGGTATGCTTTACCTTAACAATGAGAACTATTCCCCTGCTTTAAATTCTCCATAGCCATAACAGCTATTGCCCTAAAATATCCAATGGTGGGCATCAATGGGTTTGTTAAACCATTTGCTTATGCATTGGGAGTGCATTGGGTATTTTTCTCCAAAACTCTAAGGATCAGGGTCTTTTTTTTTTTTTGTGACAGAGGTATAAGCAGCATCAGCAAAAGCATTTTGTAGCATCCCAGTAACCCAATGAATAATAAATTAAAATTGTGTCTCTGGCTCTTAAAACTAGTTTGACAACAAAGGGCATCAATGAGTCTCCATCTTTGATTAGGATAGTTAATATAGCTCAATAGAAAATAAAACTGTATCCTCAAGATTTGAAATCCATTATACAAGACCTATTTAAAGAAGAGGTAATTATGTACACTGCTTCTTCATGTAATAATCAAATTTAGCTTGTTCTTAAATTTGGAAAGAATGGCACCTCGTGGTAGATTACCACAACCTCAATGCTGTGACCTTAACCATTAAGGCCCCATACCCAATATTATTGAAATTACTGATTTTCATCCAATCAACAGATGATAAATACTCTACAGTCATAGATTTGACTAATATGTTCTGTTCAGTACCTCTTTCAATGGCTTCTCAGTTGCAGTTTGCCTTTACCTTCTGAAAGGCACAACACACTTTTACCCTGCTGAGTTCTCTCAACAGCCCTGCCATCACATTCATGTAATTTTAATTACATTTAATTTTCCCTTGAAACAAAGGTATTATATTACATTGATGATCCTTCCTCCAAGGAGATTCATTTGACACTCAATAAGAACATACAGATAATCACAAAGGAGTTCATATAAAGGACTGGGCCATTGTCCCACACATAGTACACATAGGAAAAGACCACATACCCTCGGTTAAATTCCTGAAAATTATTTATTCAATCAAGGGACAATGTGTCTTCAACACCATAAAGGCATAGCTATTGACCTTCTCAGTACCCATTAAACATTAAAGCAACATTACTCACATTAAAGCAAGACCAGTTGTAGGACTTTCTCAGTTCTGAAGAGAACATATATTTGTTTGCAAATTTTACTTAAGCTTGTTTTTGTGTTACTTGCAAATTAGCCCTCATTGAATGGGACTCCCTGTGACAAAAGTCTCTAAAATCTGCCCAAACTGCAATACAGAAACATTGCCATTAATGCCATGAGAGATTCCTTCATAATAGACTTTAGCAAACCTCTGTCATTCTTCCTGGAGTCTCTCAACTACCCATGATGGTGATGAATGCCCCTGTATTTCTGGTAGAAGAAACTGTCTTAGTATCACTCTATATGTCATTGTACTGACTGCTTACTGCACACTGGACCCTGGACCCTTGGTACACAATTTCCCATTATGCCTTGGATTATAGAAGGAGCATCCTCAAGCTTGTCACAACCACTAAGCCCTCCTTCCTAAAATGGAAATGGTACCTATAAAATAGAGCTAAACTCAGACCCTTTGGTAAATCTCATCCACAAGTAGGGTTGACCTCCTTTGTCCTCAGTCTCTTGCCAGATGCCACAGTGCTGGAGGAGATCATCCCTTTCCTGAGCCCCTTGACTACCTCAGAATCTTCTTGGGATCAAGTCAGTGGGCAGCAAAAGAGTTACTATTTTACAGGCAGTAGTTACAACATTGCATGTGGTGGAGCTTGCTGGAGAGTTGTTGCTTCTCATCCTTTACCTATGATGTCTCTGATTAGTGACAGCACTGAAGAGTAAACAAAATTGGCCCAACCTTAGTTATTTTAACAGTGGATACCCAGGCCAACAAGCCCCATCTGCACATTTTTAGATTCTTGGAATATTGCCAGTGGTCTAACTATCTGATCTGGCCAATAGTGGCAAGGATTATTTATTCAAGTTTGCCCCTTTGGGATGAAGAACTTTTGGAAATCTCTTAACTCATAATTACCTGCAATATAAATTAAGGTCATATATGCCTCCACACATACTAAAGAGACAACACAAATCTGATCAAGATATTCCTTATCTACAATGCAGGTCTTTAAATAGGACATTCAAGAGAATTTTCACCTGTTTTAGTAGACTCAAGCTACTTACCTCAAAGAGTGGCAAATGACTTACTTAAATGAATTTAAATTCAATTAAATAAAACATAGCACATTTCAGTCTTCAAACTTGAGGGATATATTGCAATAAAGAACTTGATTTTGTTTGTGATATTTGGTGACAGCATGCAAGGTTTACCATCTGCTTCTGTTCCTTCTGTCTCACATCTTGGGAAAGTTGATAAAAAAGGTAGGTGTTCTTTCCTTTGGGGTTAACAGGAAATTCAAACCATGCAAGCTACTGTCTGTGCATAGGAACTCTTTCTCCAGTTCCACCTTTACAATGAAATCCAAGCCATCTCCTTTTCCTGTTCTCTCAAACCCTTTTTGGATCTGCTTTGGAGACTTACCTGCTCTCCTGGAAAGCATCATTATATGAAGATAACCATATGTATATTCTTTTGAGTGTATGGTAACATCAGTCTCAATATCAGAAACAATTTTGGGTGAGGGGGTCCATCTTATTCTTGTGGAATGTCCACAATAGTTAAATTGCATTCTAGTTTTTCACAAAAAATCCTGTAATTTAGGTACTGTTATTGTATCTATCATTGAGAGGAGGAAAATAAAATGAAAAAAAATTAAGTTGCCCAAGGTCCTAGAACAATTTTGTGATGGAGATGGGAAATGAACCCAAGAAGTCTGAACTTAGAGCTGTGCATTCATGCTTTAACTCTAAGCTTATTTTTGTAAAAAAAAAAAAAAAAAAAAAAATCCTGTTTTTTCAGCCGCTTTATTTGAAGTATATGTTACTGTTTCTTGAAAGACGTTCTAATTATTACATGGTGTAGATTTTGTAAAATACAGATTTCAATCTATATTCAACCACTGAATAGATATGAGAAACAGTGGAAATTTATGCAGTTTCTCTATTCCTCACTGTCCATGAATGTAAAATGGGAAGAATAATATTTCCATCACAAAATTATTATGACTGAATGAAATAATATATGTTAATTACCTCAGATTATGCTTCTCACATATCAAAAGCTCAATAAATGAAAGTTAAAATAATGTATTAGGCCTTACAAATTTATCATAAATATTCTGCCAGAGATTTGACTACTTATTCATGACCAATAGCTGTGGTACATACGGAGTATCTTCTGGTTTTTAACAATTATTGTGGAAAGCTTTAGAAATACCACAATCACTCTGAATTGCTTTTGAATTATTAAAAAAAAATTTTTCTGAAGAGATACTGAAGCAAGAACATGTTCATCCTGACGTGCTTGCATGGATGTGTGTACCCACACAATAGCATTTACTGGTTAATCCATGAGAAGATAGTAACAGAGTCATAGTGTCAGAAGCTTCAGAATAGAAATCCCTGGGACAGAAAAGTTGTGGGTGAAGGCAAGTTATTTTTGGTAGTGTAATGCACTGACTGAGAAATATGCATTGGCAGATTAATATATCCATATACCAAATGAAAGGAGCACATTGTTCTACTAGAGTATGGAACACACACCTGAAATGTTAGCTAGTATTGGACTTAATATCTGATTAAGGTTAGGGTGATCAATCCCCCATCAATCTTCAACACCCATAAATCTTTTGGCACTATTAAAGATTGCTTAGGGATGTTGATTGGAATCACCATGCCTATCAAGTTGTGCCTTGGTTGGTGGCTCAGGTTTTGTAGCTTGTGTTATAGACTTTAATAGGGATACCTTCTAATATATGCATATAATACTCTAACCCATGGATTGGGGAGCCAAAGAAGATAATCTGCTTGTTTCCTAATATATTTGCTTCAATGCTTATTTGTTTTCAAATGGAAGAAGCTTTCTCTAGTTTGCCTAAAAAAAAAAAAAAGAGAGAGAGAGAGAGAGAGAAGAACAAGAAAATGTGGGATGGAGTGAGAGTATGAAAAATTATTAAAATAATCCTGAGTTGTCTATTGGCATACAAGGGAGAGTATGACAAATTTAAAAGTAGGCATTAGATTCTCTTTTGGGAATATTATCATTAACATGATTCAGCTCCCAGTACCAGATCCACACCTACCATGGATAATACTGTCATAGACCAATTTGCATCAAAAATCCTGACCTTGATCAGTGAACTGGGAACGGTGGTCACATTGTTTCAAGATGGCTGCTGTCTTTATAACCATGTGTGTAGTGGATATATGGATAATTTTGGAATGATTGGGATGAAAAACAAAGTTTCTAGAAGATGTTTGAGAGGTAAATGAGACAGTAAGTGTGCCCTGCAAATGCTGGAACTTATGGGTCTTTAATATATGATCATTAAATTAAAAATTATGGAATTATTAAGGAGTAAATGACAAGAGTTTTTTTTTCCAGATTTCTCTGTAGCAAGGCTTCAGACATAATAAGTAACATTTGTAGAGCTTTTACATGATAAATTTAATTTGATCAATTAAGTTGGTATTATCCAATTAACAGATAAAGAAATTAAACCCCCAACAGGTAAACAACTTATCTTGATTTTATATATATGCTTTTCTTCCCATAGAATTGCTTCATATTTTCACCCTTTGTATCTAAAATTTCAAAAATAATTTACATTAAACTTACAGTATGTTTATTTGTTGTTTCTATAGATAAATTTCCCAATCAACATTTGTTTCTGAAAATGAGAAAACCCTTTACAATTTTCAGTAGGAAAAAAACTAAAAATGCTATACATTAATGATATATGACTAATGACTAATGTTATATGACTAATGCCCTCTAGTTTATATTTTAAAATTTAAGTTCTATAATACAGAAACCATATAACTGTAAGGCTAATAATGGTAGCAGTAACACTGTTCAAATAAAAATATTTTATTAAAACCATTTAGTTGTCATTTATCAAAAACCAGAAACTACTTTAAGATTTTTTTTAATTATTGCAATTTAATCTTCAACTTGATGAAGATTATTGCAATTTAATCTTCAAAATAACTTGATGAAATAAGCATTACCCCATTTTATGCATGAAGAGATCCACATCCTAAAAGTAACTTTTCCATATCAAAGTATAATGAGTGTCAGAACTGAGATTCAAATTAATATTTGTTTGACTTCAAACCTTGGTTCTTCTTTCACCTTTTATTGAAAACATCCACAGTTTTACCATGCTAATGTTAAGGTCCAAGTCTTCTCAGAATTTTTCAGGAATACTGAAGTAACATGAATGTTTTCTTAAATTTTATCTAAGCATTAAATTAACTCTATGTATTAGAAAAAGTCATTAAGAAAGTACAAATGCAATATTTTTATTAAAGCACAGTAAGTGATGTTGAAAGCAAAAAATTATCAGAACACATTTTTTACCTATCCCTAAGCTTACCAAATTTTGCAATATATTGTAAAATTTAATGCATAGTTATGATAAATACTCACTGAAAAACTAAATTCATCAAAAGCATTAAATAAAGATAAAAATCACCCAATACCATTACTGACTTAAATAATAAAAATGTAAAGGGCACAAATCAACCAACTCCTTTCTTCTTGCTTAATTTGAGCCATCAGTGAGGTGTAGTTAACAAAGGTAATACAATCTTAATATGCATAATAGAAGTTAATTGCCTAGATAATGGAAAATAATATCCGCATTGGACTGTGTTGTTCAAGACACATATGGAATAATGGAATCAATTTTGTGTTCTCTTGGACTTTACTTACACCCATATTATGGCAATTAATAACTTGGCTTATGGGTAGTTTTTTACAGATTTTTTTTATCATAGACTGAATTACATGCATGCAGGAACCATGACTTATCTAATTTTATGTCACTGGCACCTAGCAGATAATATGGCTATTAGTATTTGCTTAATAAAGCATTACATTCATTAAGGCACCCATCTTATCTCCTTGGATTCTTGCCATAATATTACAACTGATTTCTTTGCCTTCTCTCTTCATCTTTCTGAGTTCCATTCTCCAAATAATTGCTCAGCAGTAAAGTAATCTCTCCAAGGTCACAGAACTGCTAAATGACAGATGTCAAACCTAGGTAGACTGACTTCAAAGTCTCATTTTCAAAATGTGATTCTCTAATAAAATCTCCCCTCAAAAATAATGAAAACAAAACAAAAAAACAAAAAGAAAGTCTTTTGAAAAGGAATTAATTTTCCTGACTTAGTGGAAGTCTCTACAAATTAACATGTGATGGGTACTTTTTAAGAGAGACTTTAATAAACAAGAATAAAGAAACAGATAAGGTAGGATCATGAGCTGACTGACGATGCCTTATGTAAGGGAAAGCTCAAGAATGAGAAAGGTTTTTTTTTTTTTTTTGCTTTAAAAAGAAATTTGTGTGAGAATATGTGTTTGCCATCTTTAAAGTATTAAGGCCTGTCATGAGTAAAGAGTATTCTGTATTTTCCCGGAATTTCTCTGGAATAAAAGATACTTAATAGCTGTTCATTTATTTAACTAATAATAAGTAGCTACAAGTAACACAGAAACCAAGTGAAAGATAATAAAACAAATCTTTTAAAATAGCAGCGATTTCCAGCAACTAAAACTATACAGAGAATCACAGGGAATTGAGCAGAGGTATTGACCAACTACCAGTAGAGAAAGTTGGACTATTTACTTGTCTATCATCTATTTATATTTCTATAAAAATTCACTACTGTTTAGTAAGAAAAGCTATATAAATATACACAGAGATTGTAAGAATTAAATCATTTTTGTTAAAAGCAAATATAATGTTATTCTGAAAAGTGTCTATTAAACAATATGGCTGTTATTCACAATTGTAGGAATTACACCTTATGCAATTTGTAATAATCCAAATTAAGCTATCGCCATCTTGTCACTAGTGAACATTTTATGATTACAGCATCTTAACTTTATAGTTAGCAAATGATATTGATGTTTATAAATTTAATATAAAGAATGAATTATGCAGAATTCTCCTTATGCTTTAATCATATGTAATGATTATGGCTTTCACATAATTTTCATAGAAGAAATAAATAAAGGTTAACAAATCATCATCATCATCATCCTTCTCTTCCTCTTCAGTTTTTTTTAGCATTGTGTTTTATAGAGCAACTTGTCTTGGAAAGAAAGTAACTAACTACCCATGAGTTTGTGTTGCTGCTTTGCCTCTTGCTAGATGTATGTCTTCAAACAAGTAACTCATATAACTTTGAGTCTAAATTCTCTCATCTCTAAAATGGGGGTAATAGCTATCTTGTACCTTTGTTTGAGTCTAATAATATTAAATATGAAGCACTCAGCATAACATCTAACACATGGCACATAATATAGTTATTATTTTTTTTATCGCATAGTACAATGTCAACTATTTGTTTTGTCCTCACGGTCCTGTGGGGAGAAAAATGTAAGATATTTTACAATTCTAATTTTATATAAATTGAATTTTAGAATTCTATGTGAAAACTGTAAGGTCACGTAAATTATAAGTGGCAGATGAGAGAAGAAATTCTGAAATGTCAGAATAAGGACTTTTGAATATCTGTTCATCCATAAAAGCAATGACAAAGGCAAAAATTTTCTAAACAAATATTTTCAGAATTTTGGAAATTAACTCTAGGCTTATAGTAATCCTTTGAGCATTTATAAAGAAATATGGGGAATTTTTAGAAAGAAGAATGACTTATGGTGTTTTATGGTGTTTCTTTGCTCCTATTCCTCTATCCTCATTTAGTGATAGCCGTGAAAATCAGCAGTCCTGGATACATAATACCTGAGAAAACCAGCAGCATAACGCTAAAAGGTAGAACAGTTTTGGAGCTTCCCAAAGCCCTATTCACAGAAAATTGTCCCTAATTTAACTTGAAAAAACATCATTTATACAGCTAGTTTAATTTGGTTTGATTTAGGTCTTTTCTCACTAAGCTAGCTCTAACCCAAGGCATTTGTTGAAAACAACCAGCAGCAATTGTTTAACATGATGGCTGGCTGAGGCAACAATACCAGTAGGGGCAAACAAGAGGCTAGCCAAAAATTTTGGAAGAAAAATCTAGAGTATGTAATATCTATGGGTACTTTGAAGAACTCCACCATATATCTGGGGATATAGAAGGCCATGTGAATGTGCAGGGATATATACATGCCCCCTAAAGATCTGCAAAGGTCATAATCTCTCACATCTTGCTGAACAAGAGGCTCAATGCAAGTGGAATGAGGGCTAAGAAAGCTTGTAAAACACCCAGTGCTGAAGGTGTACCCCAACAAACACAGAGAGCCACCTCAGGAAATATTGGGGGACTTTTTTCTTCATAGCAATTAAGAAAATGTATTTTCAACCTAGATGAACATTAAGCTAACCAAGCAGATGGACTTCAGTGGCCACACATAACAAAGAATACAGACTACAGAAGTAGTCCAGAAAAGTCACTAAGTCAACAGCAGCAGCAACAACGAAAACAATAAGAACAAACAGTATGCAACAACAAATCCTGGGGGAGGAAGGATGGTGAATTTTATTTTTAGAGTTGCATATGATATTATTTAAAACATATGTAACAACCAAATGAAAAGGAAAGAATGGCCCACAAGCCTGGGAAAAAAAAGCAGTTAAGAGAAACTTCTAAGGGCGCCTGGGTGGCTCAGTTGGTTAAGCGACCGCCTTCAGCTCAGGTCATGATCCTGGAGTCCCGGGATAGAGTCCCACATCGAGCTCCCTGCTGAGCAGGGAGTCTGCTTCTCCCTCTGACCCTCTTCCCTCTCGTACTCTCTCTCTACCATTCTCTCTCTCTTGAATAAATAAATAAAATCTTTAACAAAAAAAAGAGAAACTTCTCAAAAAGCTCAAATATAACCTTAGAAGGCAAAACTTAACATCAGCTATTATAAATACGTTCATAGAAGTAAAAAAAAAAAAAAAACTTTGTTCAAAGAAAGGGAAGTTATTCAACAATGTACCACCTAATAGAGAATATCAGTAAAGTAATAAATTAAAAAGAACTGATAAGAAATTCTGGAGTTAAAATGAAAAGTGATTGGAATAAAAATTTACTTGAGAGGCTTAACAGCAGATCTGAACAGTCAGAAGTCAGAAAAAAATCATGTAACTTGAAGATAGGCAGTTGTTATTTTCCTGTTTTCTGAGCAGAAAATGAAAAGAATGAAGAAAAACAGGCAGCCTAATAGATTTTTGGGATACTACTCAGCATATCAACCTAGGCATAATGGGACTCATAAAAAGAGAAGAGGAAGAGAAAGGGGCAGGAAGAATATTTTAAGACTTAATAGCTAAAAACATCATAAATTTGATGAGAAACATTACACATTGTAAAAGCACAATAAGTTCCAAATAGAATAAACTAGAAAAATCCATATCTAGACATATAGTAAACCTGTCAAAATCCAAGGAATAAAAGACTCACTTGAAAGTAGCAAGACAAGAATAATTCCTCATATATAAGAAATCCTCTGCGAGATTAACAGCTGACTTCTAATCAGAAGCCATGGAGGCCAAAGGGAGTGGATGACATATTCAAAAGCTGAAAGGAAAAGACTGTTAAACACGACTTCTATATCCAGCAAAATTATTCTTCTAAAATGAAATGAACATTAAAACGTTATCAGAGGATCAAAAACAGAATTCATTGCTAGCACCCTGCTCTACAGAAATATAGTAGTCAAGATAATCCTTCAGACTGAAATGAAAGGACATTAGACAGTAACTTGAATTCATGTAAAGAAATAAAAGCAACTATGTATGTAAACATAAAAAACAATAGAGTATATTTTTGTATTTAACCTTTTATTTTTTTACCTGATATAAAAAGAACAATGGCATAAATGGAAAGATCTACCATGTACACAGAAATGAAAGAATTTGATTACAATGATAGTACTCCTCAAGTTGATTTACACATTTAATACAATTTTTATCAGAACCCCAGCTACCATTTTTTCCAGAGATTGAGAGGCCAATCCTAAAATGCATATATGCCAGTTAAATGGACCCAGGTTACCCAAAACAATTTTGAAAAAGAACAAATTTGGAGGTTTCATACACCTTTACTTCAACGTTCACTCTAAAGATAAACTAAACAAGACTGTGTGGAGCTCTTATAAGGATTGACATAGAAATCAATGGAAGATAATTTAAAAAGTCCAGACATAAGCTCTTAACACTTTCCACAAGTATGCCAGGACAAATCCAATGGGCAAAGAATAGTATTTTCAAAAAATGTTGCTGAGACAAGTACATGCAAATGAAAGATGCTGAAACCTGGTTCAGCATCCAAATTTGGTTCATAGATCCAAATTTAAGTCTTAAAATTATAGTTTTTTTTGAAAGAAAACAGAAGTAGATCATTGGGACCTTGAATTTAGGCAATGACTTCAGAGATACTACACAAAAATCACAAGTGTCAAGGAAAAAAAAAGATATATTGGACTTCTTCAAAATTAAACATTTTTTAAAGATTTATTTATTTATTTGAGAGAGGGAGAGAGAGAGAGCGTGCATGTGTGCACTTGTGCACAAGTGAGCACGTGATGGGGGAGGGGAAAAGGAAGAGGTAGAGAGAGAATCTCTAGCAGATTCTCTGCTGAACATGGAGCCTGAGGTGGGGCACCATCCTATGACCCTGAGATCATAACCTGGGCTGCAATCAACAGTCAGATACTTAACTGACTGAACCACTCAGGCACCCTCAAATTAAACATTTCTGTGCTAAAAATAATAAAGTAAAAAGACAACCTATACAACAGGAGATTGATTGATTGATTATTTATTTTTATTTATTTATTTTTAAGTTGGCTTCATGCCCGATATGGGGCTTGAACTCAGGACCCTGAGATCAAGGGTCACATGTTCCACCAACTGAACCAGCCAGGCCCCTGGGAAGAAAATATTTTTAAGTCATATATCTGATAAGAGACTTCTATGTACAATATATTTGAAAAAGCTCACAACTCAATAATAAAGGAGAAATAAACCATTTAAAAAATGAATAGACATTTCATCAAAGATCATATACAAATGACCAATAAGATCATTAAAAGATACTTAACATTAGTAGCTGTTAGAGAAATACAAATCAATCTCACAAGGAGATCCCACTTTACCCCTACCATGATGACTATACTTATAAAAGATAAACAATAAGAACTATTTGCAAGTATATAGAGAAATGAGAACCCTCATTCATTACAAGTGAGTTGGGAAATGATGCAGCTTTCCTAAAATCTCTTTGGTCATTCCTCAAAATGTTAAATATACTGTTACCTGTGATACAGTAATTTCAATTCTAGATATACACCCAAAAGAAATTAAAACATATGTCCATCCCAAAACTTGTACACAAATGTTTAAAGCCACATTATTCATAATAGCCAAAAAGCAGAAATAGTGCAAATGTCCATTTGTATCGAATAGATAATGGGTGTATCTGATCAAATAGATGAGTGAAAAAACAAAACTTGGTATATACATAACATAGAACATTATTTGGCAAATAAAATGGTTGATGTTCTGAAGCATGCTACAACATGGATAAACCTTGAAAACATTATGCTAAGTTAAAATGATTACATATTATATGATCCCACTTCTATGAAATACTCTGAAATGACAAATCTGTGTAGGCAGTAGTGGTTGCCAGAAGATGGGGGAGGAGATAGAGAGTGACTCTTAATGATATGTGGTTTGTTTCTGGGGTGAAGAACATATTCTAAAATTAGTAGTAATTATTGCACAACTCTGAATATAATAAAAACCAATGAATTTACATTTTAAAGGGCAAATTTTAGGGCATGTACATTATATCTCAATAAAGCTGTCATAAAAATAATAGCAGGTGGCAGAAGCAAAATTTGAATACTGACTTCACTACTGTTTCAGTCTGCATTCCAGTGTGCATATAATAACTATACGGATTTTATCAGCTTTTAGATTTATACTAAGAAAATCACTGCAATTAACTGAATGTTTGTCACCCCCAAAATTCATATGTTGAAATCTAATGTCCAGTGTGATAATATTTGGAGATGAGGCTTTAGGAAGTGATTAGATCATGAATATGGAGCCTTCATGATTGGGAACTAGTGTCCCTATAAAAGAGCCCTGTTGCTCTTTCCACGTTTGGAGGACGGTACCACCTATAAACTAGGTGTGGGCACTCACCAGATAACAAATATAGCAGTGGCTTGACCTTGTACTTCCCAGTCTCCAAAACTATGAGAAATTTCTCTTGTTTATGAGCCACTCAGTTTATGGTGTTTTATTACAGGATCCCTAATGGACTAAGACAATCACCATACTCTTCCTTACAGATGGTGTTTCCATTCTACCTTAGGGCTTTTTAGGCTCTAGAGATGTCCACATGCATCATCTCATTTTTATACTTGCCAGAGTCTTGTGAAATTAAGTCACATGATCTCTATTACTGTCTCTGTATAATTGATGAGAAATCATGGGGTCCGGGTGCACAATATAGAGTGACCAAATTCACAAATTTACATTTTCACAAAATGTTAGCTTCTCTGTGCCATGTTCACTTGACTTTCCTATACTTGTTCAGCTGTGGTTTATAGAACCCATGTAAAGAAATAGTGTCCCTTCTCAAGCAACCTTTATGTTTCGTCTTTCAGCTTTTGTACCCAGGGATTTCCTCAGAGCTTTTCAGTGTCAGCAAGTAAGTATTTGGTATTTATAACTTGGGCAAATCTCATCTGAAAAACATGAAATCATGGATAAAATGCCTTAGTTGTCCATCCTTCTGGGCGTAGGTTTACAAGGTTCATCAGAGCCTGCTGGAAAAAACCGAGTTGTCCCCAATCAGTTTAATAATTAAGTTACATTTTATGCTCCTTTTTAACATTAGTTTCAGGTATTCAACATAATGATTGTATATTAGTATGTATTGCAAAATTGTCACCACAAAAGTCTAGTTAACATTCATACCACACAGCTACACTTTTTTTCTTGTAAGGAGAACACTTGTTTTATTATTTTAACAACTTTCAAATGTACAATACAGCATTATTAAGTATAGTCACCATGCTGTATCTTACATCCCCATGACTCATTTATTTTCTAATCGGAAGTTTGTATTTTTTGACCCTCCTTACCCATTTCTCCCATCCTCTCCATGCCTCAGGCAACCACAAATCTGTTCTCTGTATTTATGAGTCCCTTTTTTTCTAGATTCCACATATCAGTGAAATCATATGGTATTTGTCTTTCTCCCTCTGACTTGATTTTAGATAATGCCCTCAATGTCCACCCATGTTGTTGCAAATGGCAAGATTTGCTTCTTTTCATAGATGAATAATGTTCCATTTTATCTGTATACCACATCTTTACCCATTCATCCGCTAATGAGCACTTTGTTTTCTTCCATGTCATTGGTCATTGTAAGGAATGCTGCAGTGAACATGCCAGTGCATGTATCTTTTTTGAGTTTGCATTTTCATTCCCTTCAGATAAATATCCAGAGATGGAATTGCTGGATCATATGGTAGTTTTATTTTTAATTTTTGAGTAAACTCCATGTTGTTTTTTATTTTCACCATGAGTGTACCAGGATTCCCTTTTCTCCACATTCTTATTAACACTTGATATTTCTCGTCTTTCTGATACTAGTCATTCTGACAGGTATAAGGGAGTATCTCCTTGTGGTTCTGATTTACATCCCCCTGATGATTAGTGATGTCAAGAACCTTTTCAGGTGCCTGTTGGTCATCTGTATGTTTCCTTTGGGAACATGTCTGTTCAGATCCTCTGGCCATCTTTTAATCGTTTTGTTTGTGGTTCTTTTGGCTACTAAGTTGTGAATTTTTATATATTTTGGTTATTAACACTTTATCGGATATATGATTTGTAGATATTTTCTACTATCTATAGGTTGCCTTTTCAGTTTTTTGATGGTTTCCTTTGCTGTACAGAAGGATTTTAATTTGATGTAGTTCCATTTATTTACTTTTGCTTTTGTTGTCTTTGCTATTGGTGCTAAATCCAAAAGGTCATTGCCAAGTTTGATTGTCAAGAAGGTTACTTCATATGTTTTGTTCTAGAATTTTCATAGTTTTGGGACTTACAGTCAAGCCTTTAATTGATTTTGAGTTTGTTTTTGTGTATAGTGTAAGATTGGGGGCCAGTTTCATTCTTTTGCATGTGGCGGTCCAGTTTCCCCAACACCATTTATTAACGAGACTATCCTTTCTCATCCTATATTCTTGGCTCCTTGGTTGTAAATCAATTCACAATATATGTATAGGTATATTCTGGGCTTTTTATTCTGTTCTCTCCAATGATCTATGTGTCTGTTTTTATGCCAGTACCATACTGTTTTGATTAATATAGCTTTGTAATATAGTTTAAAATTGAGATGCATGATGCCTCTACTGTTTTTCTTTTCAAGATTGCTTTTATTATTTGGGGTCTTTTGTGGTTCCATAAAAATTTTAAGATTGTTCTATTTTTGTAAAAATATCATGGGAATTTTGATAGAGATTGCATTGAATCTATAGATTGATTGGAGTAGGAAGGACATTTTAACATTATTCTTATCCATTAGTATGTAATATCTTTCCATTTCTTCTTCTTTTTTTAAAGATTTTTACTTATTTATTTGACAGAGAGAGAGAGAGAGAGAGCACAGCAGAGAGACCTAGAAGAAGAATAAGGCCTTCTGCTGAATGGGGATCCCGGTGCAGGATTTGATCACTGGACTCTGGGATCATGACCTGAGTCAAAGGCAGACACTTATCCAATTGAGCCACCCAGGTGCCCCTGTTTATTCTTAAATTTATTTCATCAATGTCTTATAGGTTTCACTGTACAGTGTATTACTAGGTATTTTATTCTCTTTAATACAATTGTAAATGATATTTTTAAAAAAGATTTCTCTCCCTGGGGACACCTGGGTACTCAGTTGGTTAAGCGTCTGCCTTTAGCTCAGGTCATGATCTCGAGGTCTTGGGATTGAGACCCGCATGGGGCTCCCTGCTCACTGGGGAGTCTGCTTCTCCCTCTCCCCCTCCCCACTGCTCATGCTCTCTCTCTCTCCCAAATAAATAAATAAAATCTTATAAAACGAAGATTCCTCTTTCTGACTGATCATTACTAGTGGATGGATACACTTTTGTATATTGATTTTTTTTATCCTGTCCCTTTAATAAATTTATCAGTTCTAACAGGTTTTTTGCTGGAGTCTTTAGGGTTTTTTAATATATATGTATGATATCATGTCATCTGCAGAGTGATAGTTTACTCCTTTTTAATTTGGATGACATTTATTGTTTTCTTGCCTAATTCCTCTGGCGAGGACCTCCAGTACTGTGTCAAATAAAAGTGGTGAGAGTGGGCATCCTTGTGCTGTTTCTGATCTTAGAGGAAAAGCTTTCAGTTGTTCACCTTTGAGTATGATGTTATCCTTGAGTGTGTCATATATGGCCTTTGTTAGGTTGAATACGATCCCTCTATAATGCTTTGTTGAGTGCTTTTTTTTAATCATAAATGGATATTGAATTTTATCAAGTGCTTTTTCTGCATCTATTGAAATGATCATATGATTTTTGTCCTTTATTTTTTAAATGTTGTCTACCATATTGATTGATTTGTGGATGTTGAATATATTGTTTTTTCTTCATTCCATGTTTTACTCTTGCTATTCCTTCATCTCTACCCTAGTTTTCCAGAACAAACAGTAATTGGCCTTATGTATTCAAGTCACTTTCTCAGGTTCTGCTTTCTTCTGTGAAACACAAACCAAGGCAGACACTAATATGGGTAATTTGCTAATTTGGCCCAATCAAGCTGTATTCTTGAAATACTTACTGGTAACATTATAAAAACACAAATCCTTGCCTTGTGTTTAGCTCTATCTCCTTTCCCATACCCGTCCTTTTAGTTTCTATGTGGCCTGAATGATCGTTTCACTTATCTTCATACATATATTACTTGGTAGCAGCTAAAAATAGATTTCTGATAATATTTTCCTCCACACAAAGTAAAAGAATTTCTGTTGCCCTTTAAATTCATCATGTACACATTTATGTTTCTCTACTATTTCTACATGCATCTCCTAATTATGAAGCCCATCTGACTACTTATCCAAGTATCTATGAGTGTGGTCTGGATTGACCACAAATAGAAAAATAGAAAAGAAGAAAAGTACATTTTTGTTTTAGAAAACTGTTTTTGTTTTGAGAACTCATAAATTTTTAAGTAATGCATTTATATTCAAGATAAATCAAGCTAACTGTATAATAATTATCTGTTTTGACTTCATAAATTGACTGCATTATGAATACTTTCATTGAAAGGTGAATACAAGAGTACCCAGAGGCCTTTTCAATGGAGCTACAATTAGATGAAACTATATTATTCTTTAGCGTGCTGTATTTCCCATTAGTTGGTGATCAAAAGAAAAACTCCAAAGAAGATCAGTAGGATGCAAGATTGATTACAGACTGATTCAGCAGTGTAATCACTAGCTCGTGCAATCTCAGCATGAATGGAGTCCCCAGAGAGCTATTTGCTATCTGATAGCTCTAGAGAGAGGAGAAATCAAATGACTTCTAGAATGTAGATTGGTTTGGATTGCATTAAACAGGAAAGGATTATATCTCACACTGTCATCCATCCTGGCATCCAAGAACAGTGCATCTAAAACATCTCATTTCCACGGAAGGTATACATCAACTTTGCTGCATAGCCTGATTCAGCAACTCCTAGGAAGAAAAGGAAACTGCACAATTGCTGTGTGAAAACAGCTGCAATTAATTATGGTGTGCTTTTGGTGCTTCTTGCCAAGGACATAAGACTAATTTTTCATTATTATTCAATTTACATCCTTTATGTTGATAATTCTCCCTTAACATTATAAATCTAAAACATAGCATTTCCTGTCTATAGCAATAATTGCAATCACTAGTGAAAGCATTGGGAATAAGGGAAGAAACAATAGAAGGGGAGACTAAATTATTGAGATCTAGTTCTAGTTTTGCTAAAAAAAAATCTGTGTAACTATAATTAGATTATTTAATTTACCTATGTTTCAGTATATTCATCAAAAAATGGGATAATCATATTTGGAATTCCTGAAAGTAGGAGGTCCAAATTTTACAATTTTTACTTTAAAATTTTAGCTATGATTCTATGAATAACTATACATAAGTTTCAAATAGAATGTAGGCACTTTTAAAACACTGCTGAGCTACAATAACTGTAGTGAATAATTTACATTTGTATTCTAAATCCTTCTTGTTCATTGATTAATTTAAACAGTTTAGTATAAAGGACAGATTAACAAAATGCTTCTGGAAAATAATCACATAGAAAGCACACTACTGAAACATCATATCTGTATTGGTTTATCTGAGGGAAGAATGAGGTAGAATATAGCTAGCCCTTTCTTATGAAAAGACCCAGCATAAAATAGTTATAGAAAAATCCTAGTATTTCTTGATTCTCCTGGGCATCATCCCAGATTGAAAAGAGAAGCAGAAGGGAGCTGGTAAGAGCATATTGACAATGTATCAGATCTTTCTTGGATACAATGGTAACAAATTGAACCTGGAAAATTGTCTAGCAGGGGAGATGGTTTCAGTCTCACTAAGAAAGACCCTTTATAACAACTAACAAGTGGCAATCAGTGTTATTCTAGAAAATCTTCCATTGAATTACTGTATCTAAAGAGAAATTTAAAATTGTTTACATGGTTTTTATATCTGGGCTCCACACTTACTCTAGTTCTGCTATACATCTTCAGTGGATTATATTTTAAATTCATTTTTTTTAATTTTTCCTTTATCCCTCTCTTTAACATTCATCAGCGTTCCCTGGACTACTTGGAATTAGGACTTCAGAGTAAGTTTTGATGCCTTTGTCCTTTCTGAGTTCATACGGAGATCTAATATATTTCGTTAGTTGTATGTTTCTATTGCTATTCCTCTAACTCTTCATCACCATATCTGACTTGAACCACAGTAATAGCTTTCTAACTAGTGTTTTGTTTTAAACTGCAGTTCCTACCAATCCACCTAGTATAGTACTGCCAAATCAATCATGCTAAAATATAAACTTCATCTGCCATTCTATTCCTCAAAATTTTTCAAAAAATCTCCATTGAGTAGAGGCTAAAACCACACTCCCCAGATTGGTATTAAAATCAATTTAAAATCTAGTCTTGATGCCCTTTGCTAACTTTACACTCATTTCCTCTTTATAATAAATGGTCACTTGAGCTTGTCTTGACTTTGCTGCTTCCCAGAGAGATGGACTAGGATTTTGCTAGTCACACCAGTGTCAAACTAGACCCATATAAATGTGGATTCAACATATCATAGGATTTAGAGCACTTGGTCTTTATATGTAAACTTGTTTTGGTTTAATGATATTGTGTAGTACCTGAACTAAACAACACAAATTTTTAAGTATAAATCTGAATACATTTCCCACTATTTGTTCAAGGGATAATCTAAGGTTTTAGAAATTTTGCTTGCAGAATTTATGTGTTGGTTTACTTAGCTTAAGTGAAAGGTATTTTGGGGCGCCTGGGTGGCTCAGTCGTTAAGCGTCTGCCTTCAGCTCAGGTCATGATCCCACGGTCCTGGGATCAAGTCCCGCACCTGGCTCCCTGCTCAGCGGGAAGCCTGCTTCTCCCTCTCCCACTCCCCCTGCTTGTGTTCCCTCTCTCACTGTCTCTCTCTCTCTGTGGAAAAATAAATAAAATCTTAAAAAAAAGTGAAAAGTATTTTGTACTGTAATTCTATAACATTTAAAACAGTAATACACAAGTAGTAGCCGTTAACCAGACTTCTGCTGATATGTGCAGTGGATTTCATATATATTAGACATCAAAAGATACAGCCCCATTAAAATACACACAAGCACAAATACACACACTTGTCCTCTAGCAGAAACAAATAACTAGAAACTAGTAGATGTTGAAATAATTATTTTAGCAACACAGATCAACAGAAGAAAATAATTACCCATTTAGTGAATTTGTATGCTTAGGAAAAATTTGAAAATTAGACCAAATTTTAATTATGTTTACAGAAATATAAAAATGCCTGCAATTAACAGCTCCGAATTCTGTATTCTTCATGGGTTTCACTTTGGAAAAGTATAATTTTTCCCTAGTTAATGTTTAATTAGGAGTGTCTAAACCCTAGGGCCAGTGTTTCTCAAAATGAATCATATTTGTTGTCCAGGCTAAACCTCTAGAGATTCTGATGAGCAGCAATAAATATTTATTAAAGAAAGATCTCAGATGATTTAAAGGGACAGTGTTGATAGTACTTTTCTATCCAGAGTGAATTCTCTCTCTCTCTCTCTTTTTTTACCATACAGTTTTTCTATCTTGAATCCTTTGCTTATTTTACCTGGCACTTATTTTTTTCCAGCTCTCTCGATATAATATTGACATATAGCACTATGTAAGTTTTAGATGTACTGTATGCTAAATCAATACACTTATCTATGGCTAACTAATTACCACTTTAATATTAGCTAGGATTTTTATTATGTCACATATTTCTTTTTTGTTGTATGAACATGTAAAATTTACTTTCTTAACAACTTTCGAGTATATAATACCTTATTGCTAACTATAATCACAATACTCTGCGTTAAATCCCTAGGCTTATTCACCTTCTAACTGCAAATTTATACCCTTTGACAAACATCTCTCCATTTTCCCTACTGCACAGCCCCTTGCAACCACCATTCTACTTTCTGTTTCTATGAGTTTGGCTTCTTTAGATTCCATTTATAAATGATACCATACAGCATATGTCATTCTCTGACTTATTTCATTTATTATAGTGCCCTCAGGCACCATCCATGTTGTCTCAAACAGCAGGATTTCCTTCTTTCCCATGGCTGGATAACTCTGTGTGTGTGTGTGTGTGTTTGTGTCTACAACATCTTCTTTATTCATTCATTAGATGAAGGAATCTTAGGTAGTTTCCATAGTTTGACTATTGTGAAATGTTGAAAAAAAGAAAAACATAGGAGTGAATATATAGTTGACCCTTGAACAATGTGAGGGTTGGAGCACCAACCCCTCACACAGTCGAAAACCTGTGTATAACTTATGACTCCCCAAAAACTTAACTATGAGTAGCCTACTGTTTACCCAAAGCCTTACCAATAACATTAACAGTTGGTTAACGCATATTCTCTCTGTTATATGTACTATGTACTGTATTATTACAATAAACTAGAGAAAAGAAAATCATATGGAAGACAAAATACATTATAGTACTATACCATTTTTTTTTTAAATTTTATTTATTTATGTGACAGAGAGAGAGCACAAGCAGAGGGAGCAGCAGGCAGAGCAGGCAGAGAGGGAGAAGCAAGCTCCCCGCTGAGCAGGGAGCCCAATGTGGGACTCGATCCTAGGAACCAGGGATCATGACCTGAGCCGAAGACAGACGCTTAACTACTGAGCCACCCAGTGCCCAGTACTGTACTATGTTTATATATAAAGAAAATCTGTGTGTAACTGGACCTGTACAGTTTAAACTTGTATTGTTCAAGGGTCAAATGTATTTCTTCAATATACTGTTTTAAATTCCTTTGAGTATATAACCAGAAGTGGGATTGATGGATTATTTACTAGTTCTGTTTTTAATTTTTTGGTGAACCTTCATACTGTTTTCCAGATTGGTTGTATCAATTTACATTCCCACCCAAAATGCAACAATTGTGGACGTGTTCTTCACATCTTTGACAAGTTATTTTTTGTCTTTTTGGTACTAGCCATTCTAACAGATATGAGACAATATCTCATTGTGGTTTTAACTTGCATTTCCATGATGATTAGTGATGTTGAGCATCTTTATGTACCTGTTGGCCATTTATAGATCTTCTTTGGAAAATATCTATTCAGTTCCTCTGCCCATTTTTTAAATTAGATTTCTTGGTTTTACTGTTGTTGAGTTTTATCAGTTCTTTATATATTTTGTATATTAATCTCTTAGAAGATACATGGTTTGCGGCTATTTTCTCCCATCCTGTAGGTTGCATTTTCATTTTGTTGATTGTTTCTTTTGCTGTGCAGAAACTTTTTAGTTTGATGTAATTTCACTTATTGCTTTTTTGCTTTTATTGCTTGTGTTTTTGGTGTCATACCCAAAAAATTATTGCCAAGACATATTTAGTTGACTGTATATATTCAAGGTCTATTTCTGGGCTCTCCATTCTGTTGCATTGATTTATGTGTCTGTTTTTATGCCAGTGCCATACAGTTTTGATTACTATAACTTTGTAGTATAGCTTGAAATCAGGAAGTGTGATGCCTCAGGCTTTTTTTATTCTTGAGATTGCTTTGGTTATTCTAGGTCTTTTGGTTCATACAAATTTTTAGGATTTTTTTCTTTTTCTGTGAAAAATTCCATTAGAATTTTGATAGGGATGCATTGAATCTATAGGTGGCTTTAGGTAGTATGGAGATTTTATCAATAGTAATTCTTCTAATCCATGAACACAGAATATCTTTCTATTTGTATTTTCTGCAATTTGTTTTATCAAAATCTTGTAGATTTGTGAGTGCAGATCTTTCAGCTCCTTGGTTAAATTTATTCTTAAGTGTTTTATTGTTTTTGTTGCTATTGTACATGGAATTTTTTTATAACTTTCTCATTCAGATATTTTGTCATTAACGTATTGAAAGGCAACCAACTTCTCTGTTGGTTGTGCATCCTGCAACTTTATTAAAGTCATTAATTAGTTCTAACAGTTTTTGGGTGGAGTGTTTGGAATTTTCCATAGTATCATATGATCTGCAAACAGACAATTTTTCTTTGTCCTTTCCTATTTGAATGCTTTTTAGTTCTTGCCTGATTTCTCTGGCTAGGACTTCTAGTACTATGTTGATTAAGAGTGGTGAGATTGGGCACTCTTATCTTGTTTCAAATTTAAATGAATATATTTTAACTTTTCACTGTTGAGTTTGATATCTGTTCAGTTTTCATAGATGGCCTTTACTGTGCTGAGATATGTTCTTTGTTTTAGATTTTGTTTATTTAAGAGAGCATGAGTAGGGGGAGAAGCAAAAGGAGAGGGAGAGGGACAAGCAGACTCTCCGCTGAACAGGATCCCAAGGTCATGACCAGAGCTGAAGTCAGATGCTTGACCGACTGAGCCACTCAGGCACCCCTTGATGTCTGTTCTTTTTATACTCAATTTATTGACAGTTTTTATCATGAAATTATGTTTCATTTTGTCAAATGCTTTTTCTACATCTTTTGAGATGATCATATGAATTTTATCCTTCATTTTATTATTGTGATATATCACATTTATTGCTTTGCATATATTAAACTATCCTTACATTTTGGGGATAAATCTCACTCGGTCATAGTATATGACCCTTAATATGCTGTTCAGTTCTGTTTGATAATATTATGTTGGGAATTTTTGCATCCATATTTATCAGAGATATTTTATTTTAGTTTTCTTTTCTTGTAGTGTCCTTATCTGAATTTGGTATCATGGAAATACGGGACTCATAAACTGAGTTTGGGAGTGTTCCTTCATCTTTAATTTATGGAAGAGTTTGTGAAGGATTGGAATTAATCTTTTTTTTAAATGTTTGAAAGAATTCACCAGTGTAACCATCTGCTGTTGGGTTTATGGGATTCTCTTTGTTGAGAGATCCTTGATTATTAATCGAATCTCTGTTTATTATTGGTCTATTTATATTTTTTGTTTCTTGTTCAGTCTTGATATATTGAATGCTTGTAAGAATTTATCCATTTTTTCTAGGTTTTCCAATTTGTTAGCATATAATTGTTCACAGTAGTCTCTTATAATCTTATGTACTCCTGTGGTATCAGTTACACTATTTCCTTTATTTTATTTTATTTTTATTTTATTTATTTGAGTTATCTCTTTTTTTCACCTAGCTAAAGATTTATCAATTTTGTTTATCTTTTCCGAATGGCAACTCAGTTTTGTGGATATTTTCTTTTTTTTTTTTAATGTTCCTTATTTCATTTATTTCTGCTCTCATCTTTGTTATTTTGTTTCTTCTGCTATCTTTTAGGCTTAATTTGTTTCTATTTTTCCGGTTAGATTGTTTACTTGAGGTTTTCATCTTTCTTGATATAGTTATCTATTGCTATAAACTTTCTTCTTAGATCTGTTTTTGTAGCTTCACATAAGCTTGGTATATTGTGTTTCCATTTTCATTTGTTTCAACATATTTTTTTTTAAATTTCCCTTTTGATTTCTTCTTTGACCCATTTGATTCAAAGATATGTTGTTTAATTTGTACATATTTGTAAATTTTTCTAGCTTTCTTCCTGCTACTGATTTCTAGTGTCATACCATTGTGATCAGAAAAAAGTACTTAGTATGATTTCAATTTTTTCAAATTTGCCAAGCCTTTATCATGGCCTATCATGGGATTTATCCTGGAGAATATTCTGTGTGCACTTGAGGAGAAGGTATATCTCGCTGCTATTGGATGGGATGTTCTATATATATATATAGATTATATATATATATATATAATATATATATATATATAGATTATATATATATATATATAAAATCTGTTAAGTCCATCTTGTCTAAAGTATGGTTCAAGTCTAACATTTCCTTGTTCATCTTCTATGTGGATCATCTATTCATTGCTGAAAGTAGGGTACTGAAATACCCTATTATTGTATTATTTATTTCTCTCTTTAGATCTGTTGATATTTGTTTAATATATTTAGTTTCCCCAAAGTTGGGTATGTGTATATCTATGATTATTATATCTTCTTGATGAATTGACCATTTTATCATTATATAATGACCTTCATTATCTCTTGTTATTGAGTTTTGGCTTTAAGTCTATTTTGTGTGATGTAAGAGTAGCTACTCCTACACTCTTGGTTTGTGCTTGCATGGAATATCTTTTCCACCACTACCCTTTGAACCTATGTGTCTTCAAAGCTGAAGTGAATCTCTGGTATAGTTGGGTCTTTTTTTTTTTCCCATCTTTTATCTATTTAGTCACTAAGCCTCTTTTTAAGATTTATTAATTTATTTGAGAGAGAGAGAGAGGGAGCGGGTTGAGGGGCAGAAGGAGAGGGAGAGAATCTCAAGCAGACTCCCCGCTGAGCATGGAGCCGAAACAGAGCTCTAATCCAGGACCCTGAGATCATGACCTAAGCCGAAATTAAGAGTTGGACACTTAACCGACTGAGCCATCCAGGCGCCCCTAGACACTATAGACTTGTAATTGGAGAATTCAATCACTTATATTTAGAGTAGTTATTGGTAGGTAAGGATTTACTAACACCATTTTGTAATTGTTTTCTGGCTATTTTGTAGTTCCCTTGTTTCATTTTGACTCTTGTAATGCCTTCCTTTGTGAATTGATGACTTTCTTAGTGGTATGCTCTATTTCTCTTTTCTTTATCTTTTGTGAATCTACTATAGGCTTTTGTTTTTTGGTTACCATGAGGTTTACATAAAACTGTTGGCACTCATTTAAGGTACAGGGGGCCTTGGATATAGTGGGTACTCGATATAGTTTCTATTTTATTTACCAATTAGCTTTTCTTTCTTAGTAAGTTGATAGATAAATCATTTAGAGAATAATTTTTAAGTGAATCCTCTTTACCCAATTACAATATGATAGTCATTATATAAGCTAAGATCTTACATAGGAGAAATGACTCTAAGAAAATGCGTTAATATATCTATCAAAATTTACTACAGTGGAAATTGTTTTTATATGCATTTTATAAAACACTTGATAGAATTTCTTAACCAAATAGTTGTTTATTTTTGTCATGATATATAGTATGAGATATCCAGAGATAAACATTTTATGACTGGTGGGGCTGAACACAATGACATTAAAGAACCCAACATTTTATTTATTTATTTATTTATTTATTTATTTATTTATTTATTTTATTTTTATGTATTATTTTTTAAGAACCAAACATTTTAAATTAATTATCACGTGGACATCCTAATATCTTAAGTATATATCCTTTTTGTTTTAAGATGGCTGCTGTATCCAGGTCACTCTTTCTCAGCCTGAATGAAAATGGCATATCAAGGAAAATAATAAATGAATTATAATAAGCAAAGCACAACTTTATTTCTGCTATGACTCATTTAATTGATCATCCCTGGCTGCAAAGGGATAGAACTGATAACTGGGTCTAATTCTAATTCATGCAACATCAAGCGTTCTAACGATATTTAAAAGGGAAATATAATTTTAGGAGAAGCAAATAGCAGAAACTTCCACAAATATATAATTAGTACCACTATTTAAAAAGCATGGTTTTGTGTTCTTGGATAAGTATTATATTAATTAATATTCACCTTAAGCAGTAGGTGTTAATTTCATATTTTTTGCTTTTAGAAAACTTATGGATGAAATAGCATAAGTAATTTACATATGAACACTTAGTAAATAATAAAACTTTAATTGGAAATCTAGTCTCCTGAATCTAAAACCTTGGTTATTATACATAGAAATGCATTTATTTTATTTTTTCACCTTATGAGAAAAATAAAAGTGAAAGAAAAATAAAAAAGAAAGTTGGATTGTGAAGAAATTCTTTGGCGTTGGTTAACAGAATTTTTTTGAAAACCACAAACTTCTGCAAACAACCTTGACATTAATTTGATACAAACGTGAGATATCAGTTGATGCCTCTATAGAATAGTATCCCAAAGGCAATATAAAATCTTTATCCATTAGTTTCAACTCCAGTGTTCTGCAAAAATTTTGCCCCTAAAGTAGATTCCAATAAACAAGAATGATTTAGTCAGCAAGGACAATGTAACACTGATGCTACAACCATCCTTCAAAACTATGCACAATTGCACATTATTATTTTCCTGTACCCAGCTTTCAACACAAGTCTTAAGATCCTGTATGTCAGCATAATATAAGTACTGCATCACTAGTCTAGTTACAAATTTTCTTCATAGGGAAATAAATGGTGTTTATCTTTCCTGTTATTTCTGACCCTTCTGTGCTTGACCTCTATATTGCATTTTGTTCTAAAGAAGACTCAGACCTTGAAAGGGTGTGTATATTTGACAACGGTGGACTGGAGTTAGTGTTTTCCTTTTCCCGCTTAATCATAATTTTCAATCAAATGAACATGGCATTTTAATTCATGACTATACATTAGGCTGTATCTTATATTTTAATGGTTTATATACATTTAATTTTAAGTATTTTCATTTCTTCATCTTTTCATAGAATACAAGTGAAGTTTATTCCATATTACAAGCTTATTATATTTGGCAACTTTACAATTTTACTTCATGTTTAAATTCACCGTAGAGATTGTCTTTTTGTTATTTTATCGATAGTCCTAATATATAATTTCCACCTTTATTCTCTGCTTTAATACAGATATTTTTGATTGTATAACTCTTTGCCTGTTGAGCTTATGTAATGATTTAGTAGAAAGAATGCAAACCTGGATTTAGGAAATCTGGGTTAATATCCCAGTGCCATTTAGTAGTTGAATATCCTAAGGAAAAATAACTTAAGGCTTTAGTGTTTTAGTTTTATTCTCTGAAATATGAGGATAATAATGCCAATCCTACCTGTTGTCTGTGGATGTTTCAAGAATCAAATGTGTATCAAATTCATATATACTGAAAAAATGTACTTTATATATACAACATTTTTTTAGCATTTACATCTTCATCTTATCTGATAAAATATTTGCCCTACAGTCCAAGAATTATGAAGATTAATATAATGAAGATTATACCCCATATTGACAGAGGAAATTTTTGGACTTTCTCCAGAAGTATTTTAGATATAACTGATGGTTATAGCTTTTTTTTTTTTGGACTAGTATTTCAATTTAGGCACCGTAGCGTCTTAGAAAATCAATTTGCCTTTCATTGTCCTTGATGAAAATTCTACTCAGATAAAATGTATTGAAATCTTATTAAATATAGTTATTGAAATAAAAAGAATCCTTCTCCTTAAGGACTTTCTTGGAAGAGATAGAATAATCACAACAATGAGACAATTGCCATAATGAAGGGATAGAGAAAACACAATAGAAATACAGATGGGAGATGATTGATGGTTAAGTTAATGCCAAGATAGTGTGAAATTAAAAATAAAGAGGCAACCATAATCAGAGTTGACTAAGTAGACACTTTCTCTTATAATGGCAATTGAGCCTATTTTGGAAATTTTTTTAAGCAAATAGCAGAATTTTGTCACTTGAGAAGTTGCTGGAAGTGATTGCATTAATCATCCCTCAAAATTATAATAGAACACTGGGCCAAAAGTTGAGGCATCACAAATAAGTTGGTAGAGTAAATTTGGAACAGATTTAAACTAACACCATAAAGATGATAACAATTTTAAAGATAAGCACTAAGGTAAAGCATCAAAAGTTTAAATATGAACATATTGTAATATTTTTGTGTATGTAGCTGGAATGGATCCCTTTAATTAGTAAATATACCTATATCTGATAAAATATTTGGTATATATATCAGATAAAACATATATCTGATAAAATATATATATATGTATGTATGTACTTTGAAGCCTGATACATATTGGAGTTGTTGTTCAATATATTGATTTTCCACATTCTTTGGCTACTCTTGTCTTATAGTTTCATTAAATAATCTCTTCCTTTTTTAAAATTGTTGACATTCCTGTTTCCCTTACGAAAATTTTGAGAAAAATTGTTTTTATGTCCACTTTGCAAAATGGACCAAACAGATCAACAATTAAACTTAAATAAGTCATTGGCAGACCTGGCAAAATAGTTGGTAATTAAAACTGTGATGTTAACACACCTGTTTTGAAGATTAAATAGCACCTCACAAATTATTGATACAACTCTACAGAGCAGGTAAACAAATTTAATCATGTAGATGTTTGTAAGATTTGCAGACTTTGATACTTTTTTAAATAAAATTTAAATTGTATTAGTCATTTGGTGATATCACCGTCCTAGAATGGGAGTTGTATTATAGCCTTGTTTTGTTTTATAATAGACTTAACAGAATCATTTTCCTTTTAGCATGAAGTCCAAGTTTTAAGCAAGGAAAATAAAGAACAGAGATTTGGAACTTGCCAAAATTTTTGTTTCCCTTTGCTTTTTTTTTTCTACATTGCTTGTATTTCTGAAACACTTATTACACCCAAGATAAATTCCCCTCCACTTAGAATGCCTTCCCTTAATTGATCTCCCAAACTCCTGTTTATCATCTAATATACTTATGAGCATATCATTTCCTATCTTCATCTTTCCTTTGTATTCTTCAGATAGAATTAACCAGTGTTCCTTCTGGGATACTTCTAAATTTTGTTCAAGCTTAACAGTAAGAATGACTAATTTTGTATAGAGATTCTCAGCACTTCAGTAATTGCCCTTCTATCATCCATGTTAGAATAAATTCATCTCGATATACCTATCCTGAGTGCAATAGATACAATTTCAGCTATGCTCTCATTACTCATGCTTTGCATAGCTTCACCTTTTTGTTAATCCTTGGTATTTACCCCATATTCACAAGCCTGGGGTAGGCAACCATGAGTTTTATCCATACAATTTTTCAAGAAGCTGAGAATTTTGTCTTATCTTCTCTGAACAATTCTTCCACTCATTATACCTTTCTTTTTTTTATTCAGTTGTTTTTATTAATAATATATAACGTATTATTTGTTTCAGGGGTACAGTTCTGTGAGTCATCATTATACCTTTCTCATGTTTTCAATCATGCATTTCACTTATCCATCTTCTTTAGCTACAAAAATACAATGTGACTCAACTCAAAACTATCACCTTCATTTTGTTTACCTTTCAAATTACCATTCTATTTTTTACTAGTCATCCATCAGAAAACACTGAAAAGATAAGACTCAATCATTTCAAATTCCTCATCACTCATTGTATCAAGCAAGATAATGGTATCCTGCTCCTTAAAGTTACCCTGAGACCTTGGCTAATAGGCCAACAATCTTTGGACCAAGTGGCTCTTACTGTCCACGACAAGAGGAGAAGTAGAAGAAATGATAGAGTGGCTTTCAGTGGTAATTAAATATGTTAGTCAAAGTATAATGTCTTATTTTTTTCACATTTTATTACCAACATTAGTCACCCAAATAACCATCTATAAATTACAGAGAAGGGTAGATTCTGTGTGCCTGGGAGAAGAGAACTATATGTTGATGAGCAATAGTATCATCTAACACAATATATTTTTTCTTTTGTTTTTAGATTTTTATATCTGTCTCGCTACTAAGTTGTTTATTATTATTATTTTACTTCATAACTATTTCAGTCCTCATGTCCTTTACTTTCTATGCCATATTTGACAAGTTTGATTATTTCTTTTTTTTTATTTTTTTTATTTTTTATTTTTTTTAAAGATTTTATTTATTCATTTGAGAGAGAGAATGAGATAGATAGAGAGAGCACGAGAGGGGGGAGTCAGAGGGAGGAGCAGACTCCCCGCCGAGCGGGGAGCCCGATGCGGGACTCGATCCCGGGACTCCAGGATCATGACCTGAGCCGAAGGCAGTCGCTTAACCAACTGAGCCACCCAGGCGCCCAAGTTTGATTATTTCTTAAATGCTTTTTCTTCTATGGCTGTGGATTTTTTTGTCCAGCTCTCTCCTTTGTGTCCTTTTCAAATTCTTAACTGTTAGGTACTTTTTTTTTTTTTTAATTCCACTATTTTATGTGCATCATTCTCAGGTTTCTGTTCTTACCCCTCTTTTATTCTTTCCTATGAAATATCACCTACTCACGTGATTTTGCTATTTGTGTATACCTCTCATTTTTACACATTCAGTTCTATTCTCATGACGCCTCATCCCACATTTCTTACATTAAATAATTCTTAATATAGATGCATACCAGGAACTCAGCTATACCCAAACTCAACTCAATTAATTCACCCAAACTCAGTTCCCTTTCAGAGTTTCCTTTGCTTTCATTAGCATCTTAATGATGATCTAAAGATGCATCTAGGCCATGATGTAATCCCTCCTTTCACATTTCCCCTCCAGGATCCATATCCAATATTCCCTTAATAGGCAGTTATTTATTGCCTACTGTGAGGCATAAAATTACACATAAATGAGTAGTTGTTCATAACCTATTTGGAAAAGTAGATTAAATATCAAAGCTTTGAAAAATACAATATATGTTCTGCAAATATGAAACATAATTTCTGATGAGAATTCAGAGGTGAGAAAGTCTATTGATTCTAGTCCCCAAACCATTTTAGAAACTAGTATACTTATTGTTGGTTTGCTAGGACTGTCGTAACAAAACATGATGGACTCATTGGCTTAAAGAACAGAAATGAATTTTTCCCAGTACCAGTGTGTTTTGTTTCTTACGAGGCTTCTCTCTTTGGCCTGTTGATGATCAGCTTACCCTGTGTTCCTACATGGTTTTTCTTCTGAGCACACAGGGCCCAGTGTCCCTTTGTATCCAGATATATTCTTCTTATTAAGACATCAGTCAGATTGGATTAAGGCCCACCCTAATGGCCTCATTTGAACTGAATCACTTCCTTAAATGCTCTACCTCCAGATACGGTTATATTCTGAGATACTGGGGTCTAGGGCTTCAACATACTAATTTTGGAGGGACATAATTCAGCCCATAGTAACTTCCTTCTAAGTTATTCTAAATTTTACAACTTTTAAGTGATCTTTATATGCTCATACTTCACCTTCCAGAATGGTCTGCTTACATTCATCATAAGGAATTGGTTGAAATAATGAATGCTATATACCAGGAATTAAAAAAATAAAATCATCTTATATGGCTTGTTACATTGATAACATTAACTTTATATAGCCTTTATTTTACTTAATTATCTTAAAAGAGAAATATCATTTGCTTTACTATAAATATTATCTAACAGTTGTGAATCTCTTTAATATATAAGGATGTGCAGCAAAAATGATTAAATCTGAATTTATCTTCTTGATGTTCAGGCAGGTCCTGGATGAATTCCATATATATCTGAATAATCTTTGTGCAGATCATTGAAATCCACAAGAGGCTTTTTAGACTAAAATCCCAGAATAGTAAAGATTTTCCAAATGATATAGCTTTGGTTTTTAAAAACTTATGTAGGGCTTATTGCAGCTTTTGTTGTTTCTGCTGTATTTTATGTTGGTATATTAAATGACTAATAGATGAAAGATATTGCCATTTTATGAATTTCAGAGATTCATCAATGCTATTGAACTTTATGGTTATGTGCACATATTTTCTTTTGTAACCAGATTTTTAAGTTATTTTTGTTAGTAAACTAAAATATAAATATTGCTTGTGGGTAAATTTTAATCATAAGTGGTGATAAGTTGTAGAGCTACATTGACAATTTCTTTGTCATCTAGTTAGATAAGCAGGAAATATGTATCAAACATATCAGTAAAGTTAGCATTTAGTGAACAGTTAATAGGTACAAAACACTGTTCCAAGTTCTTTACAAGTATATATTTAATTTTCCAGCAACAACATGAAATAGATATTATTATTTTTTTATTATATTATTATTTTTTAATTATATTTTTTACATGTAGGAACGGATATTCTTACTGTCAACAGTTTTGCCTGAGCGTTCATAGTTTGTAAGCTGAAAAACTAAGATTCAGTTCTAGAGTTTACTCTCTTAAGCACTGGATACTCTATTGCTACAAAAACCCTTCTGTTTTCACCAAACTCACTACCTGGTTCCCAAGACAGGGTTTGGAAAAGAATCTAACTTATGGTAGTTCTTAGAACGTTATGATGTAGCATTATATTGGACATGTCACAGCTTGAATTAGGAATCCATAAACTCCATGCCAACTTTTTCTGGCAAAACCTAATCAAATGTATAGATTATGAAAAGGAATGCTGATCAGAACTTATAATAACCCAGAGCATGTATGGCATATGTGATTTTTCTATTTATTGTATTCTCTTCCTCAAAGCAGTAAGCACCATGTTTTCCTGGCCAATTTTTAAAAAAAGAGAGAGAGAAAAGAACAAAAAGAAGACTCTTTTGCTCATATAAAACCTTCCAACATCTCAACTGTGGAAGGGAAAGGTTGAAAAGGAGGGAAGGAGTAGAATCTTTATTGCTATTAAATCAGTGTTTCTCTGGATTTGTCATCTGCTGCAGAGTGAATATTTCAGTTTCCCCAAAATTCATATATTTAAACCTAATCCCCCATGTGATGGTTTTAGGAGGTGCAGCTTTTGGGAGGTGATTGGGTCATAAGGGCAAAGTCCCCATGAATAGGATTAGTAGCCTTATATAAGAGACACCAGAAAACTCTTCTGCCATGTGAGGAGACAGGGGAACGATGATGATACATGAACCAGGAGGTAGACAAGCTCTCACCAGACATGGAATTTGCTAACGTCATGATCTTGGATTTTCCAGCCTCCAGAACCGTGAAAATAAATTTCTGTTGTTTATTAGCCACTCTATTTATAGCATTTTGTTAGAGCAGCCTGAATGTGGTAAGGCATCTACTGATATATTACTTCCATACCCTTATCTTTCAACATTCACCCAAAAATTATTTCTGAGATTATTCAGAAGTAGCTACATTTATGTATGTGTGTATGTATATTTCCAAAAAGTGTTTTCAACTGCAGTATGCCATTCGCCTTTTCTTTCCTTTGCTAATTAAGCTCTGATTCCTGGCCTTGTAGTATTCAGTGCCTACAAGTAGTGTGGAGGTCTGCAAACTCTCTGCAGCTGTGTGCTGCCACTCCCAAAGGAACTGATGTGACAGATGGACAGCCATAGCTCTGGTCCCATCTCCTGTGAATGCTGGTGCCATGCTGTGGAGGAACTATCCTCTCTGGAATGTCCACACCGCAGATGTAACCCAGTTGGGCATTTAATTAATGCTCTGTGTTCACTGATGAAGCAAGAGTGGATCACCTACCTACACATGCCTTCTGGGGTGGCTCACACCACTGTGTCTCAGCCCAAATACTGCTGCTTTGTACTCCCAATGAATCACAGAGATTTTGTGGTGACAGACTTCACTTTTTACAGGGAGATCTCTTCTTCTTCTGGAGAACTACAAATCCCTGGTGTCAAGGTGGGAGGTCGGCCACATTCAAAAATTATCTTCTTTGTCTCACAGTATTGCTTTCAGAGCATCATCCATAGGACCTTGTGGTTTTCGTCCTGGAATGAGTTCCTTCTTAGGGAATTCCTCATCTTGTGCAAATTGCATCTTTGCAATTTATTCCACCAATCCTATAGACTTGATGTGAGATGTCTAAATTCTAGGTAAACACAGCTTAGAGTAAAAATTGGAATTTTTATAATCACCCATCCAATGATATGCATCGGGCGCCTGGGTGGCTCAGTTGGTTAAGCGACTGCCTTCGGCTCAGGTCATGGTCCTGGAGTCCCGGGATCGAGTCCTGCATCGGGCTTCCCACTCAGTGGGGAGTCTGCCTCTCCCTCTGACCCTCTTCCCTCTCGTGCTTTCTATCTCTCATTCTCTCTCTCTCTCAAATAAATAAATAAAATCTTAAAAAAAAATCACCCATCCAATGATCTGCATGTTTTATTAAAGCATTCATGACAAAACTACTACATTGTTCTTTCCCTTTCTGATTATACCAAAATCCTAAAAAGATGTTCCCTATTGGTCTGTTTTGTATGCTGACTTTTTTCATCATTTGTTTCATGCATCCAAATTTTAGATTTGAACAATTAAAAAAATTCAGGCTTTAAAATTTTTATTTGCATATTAAAAATTGTGCACCCCAATAACTAAAATCATTTGAACAACAAAAAATTGGCACTCTGGTTAAACTGCATTTATAGCCTGTAGGACACTTTGGACCAGCTTGATTGTGAAAATATATCTTATTCTTGTTTTCTTGTTTCTTATAGCAACACCACTATAGAGATTACATACAATATACTGCATAAATGTTTGATTGTTTACATAATCATATTGTAGAAAATCTATAGTTGTCTTATAATGTTTTTCTAAATGATAGCAGAATATGGTACCACATTATTGTTTAACTGAACAATAGAGATAACATTTGCAATATTTTGTATCTTACCTCATATTTTATTAAAAACAATATTTTGTGCCCTATTTCAGCAAAAATAAAAATTTCAAAAAGTCCAAGAATAGAGAATACATAGAATTTCCTCTCAGGCTAGTATAATTGTTAACTAGATAGTGGTTTATATTTAAGACCATGATTAAAACAATTTTAGCATGACATTCCATAAAATCTCTCAAAATTAAAATTGTGCGGTCCTACCTCACAGGGTAAACTGGTTGATGTTTTGGAGAATGGCTTTAAATCTGTCATTTTTCAATCCCTCTTCTCTTATTTCACATCTTTTTTCCTTCTTGCTTGCTATGCTCCCATTCATCACTGATACCACAGCTGTAACAACAGCACTATCCTTCACTCTTAAATCATTGGCTGTCTCTGCCACTGTCACGGCCAGTCTTTGAAACAGGAAAAAGAAAACCCAGAACAGCAATTGCAATAGCACAAGCATCATAAATGTTCCCCAGGACTCCCATCTCACAATCCATTTGTGCCAAGTCTAGGTACAGATCTCCTCGCACTACAGACTAGCAAATCACACAGGCACTGTAATTGTGGAGTAGATGACAGTTACCAGTGCATCTTCCCGTTCATGAGGGAGAGAGATTTAGAGTTCATGGCCTTCTGAATGTAAATAAATTAGCAATATCCTCCCTAAAATAGGTCATCTGAACCTGACCATTTTGGTAAAATTGGTTAGAAAAGGCTTTAATTATTTCAAATTTGAGTTTAAATATGACACATGACAGTGGTTTTTGCACAAAGAAAAATATTCTTTCCAGGTCACCATTCTATCACTTATCATCTGTGTCACTGGTGTCTGGAAGAATTAAGCAAAGAAGACAAATGATGGAGCCCCTCTCTCACTAATAATCTAAATACTAACTTGCTTATGACTTCATTCTTTATTCATTAAATATTGATTATATGATAGACCTAAACTTAAGAACATTTAATGATTATTTGATGAATGAATGAAAAAGATCCTTAAGCATATAAATGAAAGATACAAAAACTGACCTAAATTTTAAGCTTCTGGAAGCATAAATTTTATTAGAGGAAATGAGACATATTCATAAAAAGTTTTAGGATAAGATAGAAGGCCACAAAATCCAAAGTGTATGGTAAAAATCAAATGATCAAATTTTATTTATTGACATCTATAAAAAGATATATATAGAGAGAGAGAGATATGATATGTGTATGATATATATTTATGATATTTATATGGCATTGACAATATATGTTGTCAGTGATGTCTTATCTGTAACTGAACAAAATTGTATTGTTTTATTTCGTTTTTACTTGTTGCAACAAAAGAAAGCACACCGTGGAAAGTTAGAGTATGTCAGTAACAGGGCAAGAGAAAGGACTTACAGGATTTGGCTGTTGTAAGAGATCTGGGGGGAAGATCTCTTAAGATCTGGGGGGAAGACTTCCCTAAGTGGGCTTTGCTCTAAATTGTAAGCTCTCAGAAGATGGAGATAATTCTATCATTTGGCATTTTAATAGATCCTATCTAGAAGGTAGGAGGAATGAAGCAATTCTACAGCTATCATAGGTTAAGAAGCAATAAGTCGCACATATTAGCCAGAATAGAGGGATGTTTGATCATTTTTGTGGTTTGGTAAGTGTTCTTTTTTTTCAAACTTCATAAATCATTGAACAATGCACATGCCTTTATGTTGATACATCTTGATCATAGAACGGCCTCTCCCACTGGTGTTCTATGAACTGCTTAGGTTCCACAGAATGCCCTGGCTTAGCTGTGACTAGCTAACTCCTAGCAACACCTAACTGACAATACCAGAACAGTTCTTCGTTGTCAGAAATTGCTTTCTATTTTTTTTCAAAATGCATCAATGTCCTGGCAATTTAAGAGGTATTCAGAAATGGAAAAATTAAATAAAACCAGCATAATGGTGAATGGAAAAAAAGTAGAAACCAAGATAAAAAGAGTTCTTACTATTTGACTTCATGACTATATGTTGTGTATATAAAGCTAAGAAGCAGACACATCAAATACATGGTATTAAAAGTCAGGCTAATGATTACTTTTGGGGAAAAATTGTGATCTGGGAAGCAAACAAGGATGAGTTCTGGTTATTTTTTGAGCTGGGTACTGGGTATACAGTGTGTTTGCTTTGTAACCATTGATTTGTGCACTTTGGGTTGGTCCACTTTGGTTTGGTCCGCTTTTCTGTGTGTGTGTGTGTGTGTGTGTGTGTGTGTGTGTGTGTATATATTAACCTTTCAAGGAAATATCATAAATAAAAATTAAAATAAAAAATAAAAAAATAAACTCAACTGAATGTGAAAACTCATAAGTAAAAGCTAAATATTTAAGATGCTCAGGGGACATTTGCATGAAATTTATTTTAATTTTCAGTAAAATTGTGGTGGGGTATACAGAAGACATTACCAGGACCCACTATCAGAGGGGACATTTAAGAGCCCCCATCTCCATGCACACAGAGCTAGGAACTGAAAGGACCATACCTGTGCTGTCCATGATGCTACTCATTAAAGAGAGAGCTCTGTCTTTTGAGGGAAAGGAAGATAACAGCAGAAAAGGGAGCAGGGATGCCACATTCTCTCTACTTTGGAAAGAGATGAGACTTCAAAGCATGTGACTGACCACATCTCCCAAGTCCTGTGTCTGTGGAGATAGATTGGTGAAAGATTAAAGCACACATGTGACAGAACGAACCAGAACCTCAAATCACGGGCATGGCTGAGCTGACTATAATATGGCTGCCAAGTCAGAGGTCTTTTTCCTCTGGGACAAGCCACTGTCCACCCCAAGAGGCAGAACCAAGGGCCAAGCAGTTAGTCATGACACCTGTTGGAATACAGCAAGATGCTGGGGAGCCAGCAGAAGGGGGCAGTGAAAGAATAGGAGGAAATATACAAACAGGCATTCCACTATATGCTTCTATTCAAAAGCACAGTTGTGATGATGATTTAACAAAAAGATAAGTGAGAATAATTTTTATATGTTTCTGCCTAAATTTATTTTATTCTTCTGGGTTCCTCAGGTTCTGAGTGGCATTATAATATTTTAGTCAAATTTGGACTTTGTATCCAAACAACTGAGTTCAAATACTTTCTCCATTCTAAGTTCATCATCTGTAAATGAGAATAATGAGGAAAATATAAGGACATTTGCCATAGATTTTTTATGAGAATTAAAAATATGTATACAAGGGCGCCTGGGTGGCTCAGTTGGTTAAGCGACTGCCTTCGGCTCGGGTCATGATCCTGGAGTCCCGGGATCGCGTCCCGCATCGGGCTCCCTGCTCAGCGGGGAGTCTGCTTCTCCCTCTGACCCTCCCCCTCTCATGTACTCTCTCTCTCTCTCATTCTCACTCTCTCAAAATAAATAATAAATAAATCTTTAAAAAAATATGTATACAAATAATAGTTTAGCCTTCTTAGGATTTTTACAAGAATTACAAGTGATAATACATATAAAACGCTAGAACACTTAGATCTTGAACATTTCAGGACTAGGTAATATTTACTACTATTTTTATTTTTATCGTCATCATCTTAATCATCTTCCAAATTATCATTTTACTAACTCCAGCCTTGATTTTATGCTGCCATCCTTTCCTTCATTCTGATACCAAAGTAATCATTTAGAAAGGCAATTTGGGTCACATTATGTGCCAGTTTACAATTACCCAGGGAAGCTTAATTGACTTGCAAAATAGAGATGTGTTTATGTAGTTTGTTAGCCATTCATGAATTATCTTCTGAGCATCTCTTCAGATTATACCTTACCTCTTGCAACATGCATCTTCAAAGTTAGCCATAGCAAGCTCATTAGCTGCCCACTAAAACCGCTTTGTTTTTCATCTTCCCTTTGAGCCCAAGACAATGCTGTGCTCTGCCTGGAAAGATCTCCTTTAGCTGCTGGACTCTCACTCCCCATCTAAGATGCTCCTGGAATATCACATCTCAGGAAAACTTCTTACTCCTTTGCTACTTTGGCATATAAGTTTGTGTACTCCAGACTTACATAGCATCCTCTGCATAGAATTCTGATGTAGTTCTTAAAATACAACACTACATTGGCCTTTTCATTTGTCTGTACTTAGTAGATGCTTAATGTATATTTATTGATCAAATAGAGGCCAGAATAATAGGGAATAAATGAATTACTGCTGTATAAGCATGAAGAAGTCAAGTTTTACAGAACTTCAAAATGTCTTTGAAATTCTCCAAATTCAGTGTGAAAAAAGAGCACAAATGTGTAATTCTGGAATGGCTTTTTATATCAGCTCAGATTTTTTTTTTTTTTTGGAGGGTGTCCTTTTGTGAGCAAAAATGTCATCTATTGAATAACTTTGGATGCTAGGAGCTCTTCCCATATTTACAGACACTTAAGCTTACAACAATCCCATGCTATAATGTGATCTCTATTTTATAAGTGAGTAAACTGAGACTCACAAAATTAAACATTGGGCTGAATTCAAATATAAGACTTCTGGAGGCCAAAGCTTTTGCTTGTTTTATGGCTACTGTCCTATCTCACAAGAATACCTGAGTTTTGCTAACCCCATACTAATATTTTCCCATTTAATCTCGATGCAAACATTATTTAGTTCAAGTAGCTAAAGTTTATTGGCTTTGCTTATTTACTTTAGCATATTCTCCCGAGGAAAATGAAATGAGTTGCTTGTATATAGTAGGAAAAAATAAATATGCTTTTAAAAAATTAGTATGATTTTTAAAGGATAAGAAAATTTAATAAAATAAATGTTTTTCTGGGGCTCGTGGGTGGTTTAGGCGGTTGAGCATTCACCTCTTGATTTCAGCTTGGGTCATTGCCTTGGGGTCGAGGGATCAAGCCCTGTGTTGGGCTCCAGGCTCAGTGTGGAGTCTGCTTGGGATTCTCTCTTTCCCTCTGCCCCCATCCCCACACTCTCTATCTCTCTCAAATAAATATATTAAAAAAATAGTTGTTCTGAGCAGAAACTCTTGAAATCAATTCTTTAATTTGCTACCAAGTGGTTATATAACTGTGGGAAAGTCACTTAACTCTCTAGGCCATAGTTTCCTTCTTATTTTCAGAAGGATAAGGATAAATAAAAGATATCACAGTGTTTTATTGCCCTTTGGGCCCATCAACTCTGATTTGTCATTCAATATCGTCCACCTTATAAATATTAAATTTATTACATGATCGTGTCTATTTTTGCAGAGTTAATTAAATTACCACTTACTGTCTACATTATAGCATCCCCAACAGAGATATAAAACATAATTTGTATGTAGTAATTTAATTTGTGTGATCATTTGGGACATATTTCAAAAAGTTAAGATAAATGACCATTAAATTAAGTTTTTTCCTTCCATGTTCTGCATAAAAAGAAATGTGGTTTATAAAGAAAAAAGTCTTTAACCACAAGTTGAATTTCATAACTGTGAAAGGGAATTTTATTTTGTGCATGCACCAGACAGACCAGCAAGATGTATTTAATTTTTTGATCCTAGATTAATTCAGTAACTATAAGTTGTTGTTTGTTGGAAAAAATATTTTTTTAAATAAATACAGAATAAGAATTTGAATGAAACAATTCACTTGCATTTAAAGCTAGTGCACTATATTTTGCAACTTCACTAATCATTAAGACTGTGCAATAAACAAGATATAAAATAGTGTACATTTAAAGAGAACTGGGCACACCTATTCAAAATTATTTTTTGCACCTATGCGAAATTTTAACAATATAGGTAACTAGATTGTGATATATCCCAAATTAATTGTCTTTTTAAGTCTCATTAAAATATAATTACATTCTTTTGCCCTTTGAACATAACTTTCACACGTAGGACAGATGTTTAAGCTTTCTTATTAATAATGTAATAATGTTTTTATGATATGACTGCAGCAAACTGTCATGCATTTATTTGTGTTTGTAAAAATAACTATAAAGTTTTGTTTCAAAGAGTATGTGTACATATATATATGCACATGCGTATATACATACACATATGTATGTATTATAAAACTTATTTGCTTCTTTGACCTATATGATACTTGACTCATCAGATATTTCTTTAAGCATATCTCATATCTGGTTGATATCACAAACATTCATCCATTTGTATGTAAGTGAATCTGCCATTCATTGTCTGAGGTTCTGTTTTATGGGATTTCAGACTGTAAAAGCACAACAATGAACCATACGGTGAACCACAAATGAGATTATAACTACGAACAAGGTCTTGTGAGTCAGCCAGGGCAGTTGCTTTCCTGCTTTTCACAATCATGTTAGAGCTTTTTAAAGCTCTGCTGTCACATGAAAGGGAAAAAGGTTTTACTTAGAAACAAAACTTCTAGAGGAGAGAAGAAACTAGTAGAATACCTTCTGGAATTCTTTATTTTACTGAAATAAGCCATTTTTAACCGTTAAATGTTAGCATTTACCTCAAAATCTCATCTTGAGTATCAGGTATGAGGAATGGTGTGAACAGATCCCCATTGATTACATCTTTTTAAAGGAGAATACAGTTTCCACATAATATATCATAAATTTCTTAATTTTCTTTCATAATTATCTTGATGACTACTTATAGGGTATTTTTGTCAGGGGAGGTTTTTTGTTGTTGTTGTTGTTGTTGTTTGTATAGTTGACACATGATGTTACATTAGTTTCAGGTGTACAGCATAGTGATTCAACAAGTTTTTACATTATGTTACACTTACCATAAGTGTAGCTACCATCTGTCACCATACAAGGCTGTTACAGTATCGTTGATTATATCCCTTAGGCTGTGCCTTTTACTTTATCATACAAATGTCTCACAAATTTTCTGTGTCTCAATGTCTGCCTACATAAAACGGGGAGACTAATTGTGACCTCAATGACGTGTTATAAGGATTACATGAGAGGCGCCTGGGTGGCTCTGTTGTTAGGCGTCTGCCTTCGGCTCAGGTCGTGATCCCAGGGTCCTGGGATCGAGCCCCGCCTCGGGCTCCCTGCTCCGCGGGAAGCCTGCTTCTCCCTCTCCCACTCCCCCTGCTTGTGTTCCCTCTCTCGCTGTGTCTCTCCCTGTCAAATAAATAAATAAAATATTAAAAAAAAAACATGTATTACATGAGTAAGTCATGTGAAGAACTAAAATAGTGGGCTCCTTAATAACAAAGAGGATAATAGAATCCTAAAAGATTCAAGATTAAGTGGCAGTTCTTCACCATAAGAAGCAAGTGGTTATAATTATTACAAAGAGTGGATAAGGAAGAGTGACACCTGTGACGGTTGATCACAGAGAGGCTTGGAGATTGTTCATAAAAAATGGTATCCTTAGGTGAGCAAGAAATGATATTACTCCATGTATACAATAAAAATAAATTGAGAATGTATCTTCACAATCAATTGACTGAAAGTGAGGCCAGATCCCCAAGAAGAAATACTAAGCAGTGTCATAGCAGGGCTGTAAGGCAATGATTTCCCCAGACCTTCCCCAAATGATCATGTAACCATTTAATTAGTTAACCTTATGGTATGGAAAGAGAAATACCTAGATATTTTTTTTTTTGCATTTAAAACATAGATTCTTAAAATTGTGGTAAAATATACATAATATAAAATGTACAATTTTTACCATTTTTAGGCATACAGTTCAGTGGCAATAAGTACCTTCAACAATTATCACCATCCATCCCCAGAAATTTTTCATCTTTCCAAACTGAAACTCTGTACCTATTAAACACTGATTTCTCATTATCCCCTCTCATGTCCCCTGGCCACCACCAGGATACTTTATGTTTCTATGACTTTGACTACTCTAGATACCTCGGATGAGTGGAATCATACATCATTTGTCCTTTTGTGTCTGGCTGATTTCACTTTACATAATGTATTCAAGGTTCATCCATGTTGCACTATGTGTCAGAATTTAATTCCCTTTTAAGGATGAATAATAGTTTATCATTAGTGTATGTCAGAGAATTATAGAAAATTGGGACATACCCATGGCATGCTACTGGACTTTGGTAGAAATGGGGTACTTGTCCTTGTGACAAAAAGTGACTATGTGATGAAAACTAAGTACCAGCAGTAATTTACGAGAAGATGGAAGTAGTACATTCATGTTTAGGTATGAACAGTCCAAAGGGCTCACATAAACTGCATGATAAATCATCCCAAACTTTGATGTCACCACCACTCTTGCAACTCTGCTTAAGCCTATACTTTCGTGGAGTTGTTTACAGCCTATTGAAGGAGGAAAAAGGTTAATGTTGACCTATAAATGAGTAAACTAGGTAATTTGGGAAGGTAAAAAATGGACTTCAATTGCACTGAAATTATATTCAGAGGTGGTCTGAAAGGTAGTGGTGAGTACAAATCCTACCAAAAGGCAGACCATCAAGTGGTATACCCAGGGATCTTCTCATTGAAAAAGAAGTGGCCTAAGGTATGACTATATCCCAATTCATAGGCAATGATGAATGGCTTGGCTAGTTGTTGAGGACCCTAGATGGACAAAGGCTAGAAGGTCAGAGAAAAGGGAATCTAGAAAAAGAGGCATGTGGATAACCTATAGAAAAGGGTATGTCTTATTTGAAAACACCAATGACAGAAGCACCAGAGGAGAACAATTAATTTAATGAATTGACATTTACTAGATTTTGTCTTTGGCCACTCAATGCCAGTACAAGGTTAGTATGAAGAGAGTAGCTGTGGTGTCAGAGATGGAGGTATTCATGACTCTAACAATGTGCATATCAGCATAAACTGATTTAGGTATTGCCCCAACCTGTTGTTTAAACTGGCAGCGGTATAGATATATATTGAGCCCTGATAAGGTACCATTCCTCTTGGACTAGCCAGCTACTTGGTTGCACATTAATTATACTGACTCTGTATTCCCTGGAGGGAGCAGCAATTTGTCTTGATGGTACTCAATATATCTTCCAGGTATAAGTTTTCTTTCCTGTCTTCAGGGCCTCAGCTATCACTATTATCTGAGGACTTATAGAGTATTTGGACCACTAATACCAAACCTGATGTGACATTGTGTTTGACCAAATGACCCATTTTACAGTAAAGGAGGTATATCAGGAGATATAATTAGGGATCTACTGATCGTATCACTTACTGGACTACTGAGGAACTTTCAACCTGAGAGAAAGATGGAATGCACATTAAGGAACAGCTGACACACTAAATTGATGATACTGTGTGAGTATAGAGTGCTGTCCCTTTAGTACAAATTAAATTGATGACCATTATATGATGATGCGTTTCCAAAAGATAGAATACATTGATCCAGGAACCACTCGGTAGGTATAGGAGGGACCAGACTTACTACTACTCCCTGTACTCCCTTGGGAAAGTTGTCCTTTTGTCCACAACTCTAGGTTCTGCAGTTGTACCTATTCAAACTTCCACCAGGGGACAACAGTTGCCATTTTGCACTTTTTTCTTTTTTTCTTTTTTTTGCCAAGAGACCAGCACGGCAAGTGTAACTGATCCAGATCATCAGGATAAGTTAGATCTACTATTACACAATGAAGGAAGAACATAATACCTTTGGCACCCAGGTGATTACGGGACATCTCTTTGTCTTCCCTGGTGAATTTGGTGGTAAATCAACAAATGTATCAGCCATGACTTTTTTTTTTTTTTTGAGAGACAGAGAGAGTTGGGGCAGGAGGTGGTGAGGGGCAGAGGGAGAGAGAATCCCACGCAGGCTCCATGCCCATGCAGGGCTTGATCTCACAACACTGAGACCATGACCTGAACTGAAATCAAGAGTCAGACACTTAACCAGCAGAGCCACCCAAGTGATCCATCAGGGGATCTTAAAAGGATGTCATGAGCTATGTTGAAATGATGAAAATCTAGTTCACCATGCCAGATAAACCACTTAGTGCATTTGAGGTGTTTGTTGAGCATGAGAGAAACCTAAGATGATTACAAATGGTTAACAAGAAGGAAAATAATAGGTTTCAAGTGTAGTTCTGAGACCAGCTGCAAAGGTAGGGGTTGTAGTCATCTATCAATAGCTGAATTAAGTTTCCCTAAGGAAAACACAAGAAACTTGGTGGAGCTGTCTCCAAATGGAATAAACCTATCACAGAAAGTTGATCCAAGGTGCTGGTATATACTCCGCCCAAGGTGCTATGCACTGCCCAGATCCCCCTTCAGCAGAGGCAGACCTTCCCCATCTTTTGGGAGTGTTGCCTGCTGACTGATTATTGAATTCATTCCTAGACATGTTCCTCAGCTGAAGGTAGATTTCTTGCCCAAAACAATAACTTCTGCTTAGTGGCAGTTTGCATCAGATGACTTGTCCTTTTATAGCTCAAAATCCAAACCTCTTGTCTCAATCTGGAAGTCCTCTGAAAGGTTATTCCAGTTCATAGCTTTCCCAGGGGATTAATTTAGGTTTCAGCTGCAAGTGCTATTTTACTTTAATTTCTACCCAGTTCTACTTCTCTTTCTTAGATTTTTCTTGTTTGCTTGTTTTTTTGTTTTATTGTTTTTTTGTCTTTTTTTTTTTTTTGCTTTGTTGTTGTTTTCCCTATAAACACTGTCCACAAAAATTCCTGCTTGCAATTTCTTGGGGAATCCGTCTCAAGACATCTACTACTGAGTGAAACCATTTAGTGGAGAAGATGGACAAGTAAAGATTTCATCAAAATATAATGTGGAAAAATATAGTGTAAGAAGCTCTAGAATAGTGATCTGAGGATATCACTAGAGGCCCAGAGAGTCTGGAGAGCAAATATATTATCTCCTCTGCCTGGGAAATGGGGAGGGAGGTCATTAAAAGCTTTACCCTTGGTATCACTAGTTTAGCTCCTATGAAATGGATGTCAGCAGCTGGAGGTCTAAAAGAGTCCTCTTCTGTGGGACTCCATACCTGGAGAACACATAGACCAGTTGGTTTTCTGGGGGAAGATTTAAATATACTTTTAATCAAACCTCATTCCTCTGATACACATCATCACCAGGGCTGAAGACCCAAATGTCTCTGCCTTTAAGGATTCTAGGTATTTTAAGCATTGGAATGGCAATCTGGGTTTCTTTAGAACTAAAATGAGAATGGGATTGATGTGTTCTTTGCCACTTGGTTTTGAAATGGGGAACTGCTCTTCCTCCATCACACATTTTAGACAGCAATTTAGACAGTAATTCTTTTTTAGAGAAGAAAAGCCTGACCTCTAGATTTATATTCCCATTATAATGCTAAACACACCTCTGCATTTACACTTTTAAGTTATTATTACAGTGCTTCTTTCTCATAGCTGAACTCTGGGGAAAAGATAAATGTGTGTGATTTTGGATATGTCTTATTTGCATATCAATCTTAAATAATGGATGGAAGGGCAGCTAGAAAACCCTGCAATACTCCTCTAAGATTTCAGAGATATCATTAACTCTGACCCTAAGGTGCAGGACATATTCCTTTGAATTAGTAGCTGATGTGAAATAGAAACAAAGAAATTGGATTTGAAGAGATCAAAGAATTTTATAGAAGTGAATAATATAGATGTGTATTGCCCAATAATAAAACTACTAGCCACATGGTGACTCAATTTAAAATAAGTAAAATTAATTACGTTTAAAAATTAAGTTCCTAGTCACACTATTTACCTCACAAATGTAGTTCAGACAGCAACAGGCTATTCTTATTACAGTGACTGATAACAATGGGTTTAATAAATAATTGTTAATTAACATATTGACTACACTTCTATTTCTAGTTCCTGATATCATAGGTAGTTTGCCTCATCCACTTTTTGTGCTTTTTGCATTTTCTAGAAAAAAGTTGAAAAACCCCTGTTGAGTTTTCTTCTTAGATCTTTGAGAATCACAATTTCTTTGAAATCACACTATTAATCCAGTAGTAGAAAACTCCAAACCTCTGAGCACCAATATGTTTTGTAAATAAGTGAATTAAGCCAAGGGCAAACTGAAAAATGGCAGAGAACTTGTCCTGTGTGATGGGGCAACCACCACTTAGTTTCACATTTTCTCCTAAAGTAATGCAAATTCTCTGTGGTGACACCACTGATTTTTTGTTATTACTATTATTTTATATTAATGACACTCTATCAAACTTCTTCACCCTGTAAACATTTTCTTTTTCTTTTTTTAGGTGGCATCATATTTTTTATAATTTTAATGGTCAAAGGGAAAGATTATGGTCTACCTGTCTTATAGCTGAGGACAGGGAGCGCTTGAGTGGTTAGACCTACCCAAGGCAGGAGTAGAGGTGACCAAGAAGGCACCATACTGACCACCTGTTGCTGACTGGTGAGACCATCCATCCTCCCTCCCTTCTTTCCATTCTTCTCTCTCTCTCCCTCCCTCCCTTCCTTCCTCTCCCTCAGTAGCTCTCCAAGAGCCAAGCACTGAGCTAGAAGCTGGGAACACAAAAGAGAGGAAGCCAGACACAACTGCTGCCTTCCTGGAGATTTCAGTGAAGGTGCCCCAAACTGTTAAGTATGTGTAGTGGGAGTGACAGTTGGGGAAGTGTCGCTGTCTTGAGGCAGTCTGGGGTGTCCTTTGGGTGGCTTCCGGCGTTCAACAACCAAAGAGTAAAGCAAAGAGGCTTTCAAAAAAATTAACTAGTTTCTTTGTCTCTTATCTATACTATACTTACGTGATGAATATTATTTCACATAAATATTTAATGTAAAGTAAATGATCCCAGTTATTGCTATTATATGATTCCACTGAGTGCTACTGATTATTTCAAATTCCGTTCTAGGGGATGTATACCCTTCCTAATGACATGTATAATTTTATTAAGATCAAAGTTCCCTTTACTTCTACCTCTCCACCTGTTCCCACTACTTGTCTTGATAGAATCAGTAACTACTCATGGACTGACTGATACCAGCTTTATTACAGAATAAGTTTATTCTATAATTATGGAAATTTAAAAAGAAAGGACATAGAGATACTTGCATAAATTGGGGAAGCAAAATATATATACATGTTTAAGTGTTTCTTTAGTAATTTCACTTCCAGTCAACAAAATTAGGAGACATTAAGTACCTACATATTTTAGGTGACTTTCAAGTGGAAGGGCTAGTCCAAATGAAATCAATGTTTGCAGTCTTTGAGGCACTTTGATTGTATCAATAGACAAAATATTCCTGTATGACATTTTTATAAATAACCCAAGCTCTATGGTCTCCAATTAATTCCAGTTCTTTTTCATGTGCTAATACTGTTCTTTTTCATGTGCTAATGTTCTGTGATCATTGTGATTAAAACCTACAAAGGATAGAAGGGAGGGTTGAATTATGTAAAATATACAGATTTAATTTATAATTAAGAATGTAATAACTTGAAACTAAAAAATGTTTTTTGCTATTGGAGCAGTGCTTAATGCTAAATGCCAATATATGATTTTGGGGAATGTTAATTATAAGTTCATAATTGAATTGTACTAATCTTTATGTGCTTTTCAAATTTTCTTGAACCATTTGACTATAATGTCTTTAAGACTATATATAATGCCAATACAAATTATTAATCAGTTGAAAATAGTCAACTATTACTTCTATATAAGTTCATATGGTGGCAAATAACTCATTGTATTGACTTGTTTCACTGAATTAAGCTACTTAACAACCAAAGTCTTGCGATTGGTATTTAATTAGATCTAATGCATGCTGTAGCCATTATGAAAATTAAGCAAAAATAATTTCCTCTTCTTTCTGTGATACAAGAACATGTTCAGATTCACATCTCACTTCTAAAATTGGTGTACTTAAAGTCCTTTTTCATTGTTCTGTTTTATTCAGTAGAACATATACACCAGAGTAGGCTAGTTATGTAGTACCATGAATGCAATATCCTAAACTGTATGAGAGTATAAATCTGTTTAAGGCTTTAATTATACTCTCTCTAGTTTTTAAGGCTGTCTTTCTATTTCCATGTTAGCAAACCACATCACACCAGAGCAGGCTACCACTGGGACCATCAGAGCCATCCTTAGCTGTCAGTGCAAACCCCCTGACCAGATACCATTTATTAAGCTGCTAGGATTTTTGGTAAGTTTTGAGATGTTTGTGTTACATTATTATAAATTCAGCAGCTTTATCAGAATCAGGTTCAAAAACAGGAAGCATGTCTGACCTCACTTAACAATGTTTCTGACACTGAAATATGATGAACTGACAGCACAGGAAACAGAATTCTATTTTGGTGTTCGAGGAAAACAACACTTAGGGAAAAGACACTCTAGTTGTGTTTAATGTTCTTTAGTTTCATTTAACTTTGAACATTTTGAATGGTAAAAATCTCATAAGAGAAAAGTAACCAAAATTCTAAGAAAATTTTGGATTTATTTCAAATTGTAAAGACCAGTGTAAAGAACTGAAGATAAAAGAAACCCTAATTATTCCAGAATTATATTTGCAGTGCTGTATTCAATGCTCTTTAAAATAGCAGGCAGACATGTGATTGAGAGGAAAATAAATTTTGCCTTGTAAACTTCAACATTTGATGTCCAGTGAAAAGACAAAGTAGGTTAACAGCTCAGGCTTCTCTGAATGACTAATGACAATGTCAGATCTATTTTAGAAGAAGATATCATTGTTGCTAAAGTATCTTCAGGCTCATGAGCCCTTTTATTGAAAATATACAAAAAAAAAGCAATGATCAAGGTCACCATTCACTGTGAACACTAAACAGCATAATGACATGGACCACTGGACACCTCAAATATTTTATCAAGCAGGAAAAAATGAATTACTGAGAACAAGAATACCATGAAGCTTCAAAAACCAAGAAGAATAATTTTAAGATTCTAGATGAGCATATTTTGAACATCTAACTCTTCACCCTTTTGGCCAGGCAGACCTGTGGGAGTTGTGAGTTAATCACAAATACACTGTGCATTTGTCACTTGTAGAATTGTGTGGGAAACAGAACACCACAACAACCACTGGTGCACATTCGCTCAGACTCCGAGATCTCTGAGAAAACTCGAGATTGCAGGGTTAAAAATAACCCGAAAGGATCAGAGTGAAATGCCCTTGGAACATGTGTGGTCAGTTCTAAAGTCCGCCCCAGAAGATGTTTTGTAGATATGGAAGCCAGCTGTAAACAGCACACTGGGCACTCCCCTCTCTGTTCCCTTATTCTGTTTTAAAGATGCTTCCATGCTTGACTAATCCTGTATACATGGAGGAATGTGCCTTACTATGCCCCTGCGGTAAACCATTATAGATCTATATCGCTGTAGAAGGTATATAAGAGTATGGAAAATAAACCTCGGCACCTTGGGCTGTTAGCTCAGGATCCCCTGTGCCTCGCTATACTGTCTCTTTTTCTCCATTCCTTCACCGCCCCAGGTCCCCGACTCTCTGAGGTTGACAAGTAGCGCCTGAACAGGGACCCGAAGCCCCCATCGAGGAGTGATCAACCAGTGATAGGAACCCTACAGAAGGTGGTAAGTAGGAAAGTTTATTACAGGGTTATGGGGCAATCAAATTCGAAAGCATCAGGTTTTGCTGCATTGATACATCATTTTCTTAAAAGAATATGGAGCTAAAGTTACTAAGCAGTGCATAGAAAAACGTTTGGAAACAGTTGTTGAATATAATCCTTGGTTTCCGGAAGAAGACTCCTTAGATGAGGAGACTTGGATCCGAGTGAAAAATTATGTCTTGAAGGCTATGAGACAGGGTGAAACAATTCCCTTTGATTTCTGGCCCATTTGGGCTTTAGTACGTGAGTGGTGATCAATACTGTGGAAACTGGGGATAAGTTATCCCCAGCTGAGGTTGCTAAAGAAACGATCAACTCTTTACATACATATGAATTAGACGATGAGACTTGAGAAAAGGCTAAGACTGAAAGTTAAAAAAAAAAATCACGGCTTCACCAGTCCCGGCCATTGTCACCCACGGCCCCTCTGCTTTTAACGGAGGACCCCGCCTAAGATGATCAACCCCCCTTCACAATAGATTTATTCCCTCTCAAACGATCCTCTCTAGCTCTCTCACCTCTTGAAAAAGGAACTCCGACAGCAAGGGGCTAGTGATCTATTTATGGCTTTCCCATAGACCCAACACAAGCTGCTGGTGCTGTCTATGAGGGACTAGACTTAAATGCTTCAAGGGAACTAAAGAAGGCTTGCCACTTGTGCGGACCCACAGCCCCTTATACTACAGAGATTGTGAAAGCTTGGGCAAATTCTGGGGAGTGGATCCCTTATGACTGGCATATGGTTGCACGGGCTTGCCTTAAGCCACAGGATTTATTACAATGGAAAATGGGCTATCGGATGCTGCCTATACGAAAGCCCGGGCAAATCGGGCTACCCCAGCGATGCATCATATTTCTTTTGAAATGCTCACTGGCTCTGGCCCCTCTTCAGATGTTCGAGAGCAATTGGTTAACACTCTGCCTGCAGCCACAGTACAGGTATCTGAAATCCCCCTCACAGCTTGGGGAAAGCTAATCCCTTCAGGGGAAGTGGGGCAAAGTTATATAAAAATTGTGCAAGGCCCTACAGAAGCATATACTGATTTTATTTCTCGGCTCGAAACGGCTATTGACCGCCAAGTTGATAATAAACCTGCTAAAGAGCACTGGCTAAGACAGCTTGCTTTTGAAAATGCTAATGACTACTAAATGGCCCTCTGGCCACATAGAGAAACAGGAGGTATTCTCGATTATCTTCATCTATGTAGAAATATTGGCACTCTTACACATCAAGCTCGGATAGTCTCCCTTCAGCTCATGGCCCTACAAAAACAACAGGATATAAAATGTTATAATTGTGGGAAAGTAGGACATGTCAAGAAGGAATGCTATAAAGCCCCCCAACCTAGAGCCAATTCCCTTTCTAATACTGTCCTTAGCCTCTGCCCTCGTTGCGGCAAAGTCAAACATTGGGCCAAGGAATGCAAATCCAAATTTGACAAGCAAGGTAACCCACTCCCATTAAGGTTGGGAAATGGAATGTGGGGCCACCCCCGGGGCCCCGAACAACAACGGGGAATTCAATATGTCGCCTCTCCAGCAGCAACTTCCTGCTGCGCACATAAACCCTTCGTGTTATCACTCAGTCCCGCCACCCAGGGAAGTGCCACAGTAGATTGAATCACTCCTTTTATAGTATGTCTTCACCCTGGTCTCGGGCCTCAAAAAATACCCACCGGTTATTACAGACCTTCACCAAGAGGAACCATGGGTCTTGTGCTAGGAAGATCTAGCTTAAATCTTAAAGGAATCCAGGTGATGACTGGAGTAATAGATTCTGATTATGAAGGAAAAATAATGGTGGTTGCACAGACTCGGGTTCCTTGGACTTCTAAGGGAGGAGATAGAATTGCTCAGTTGTTGTTATTGCCCTGTGTACAAATTGGTCAGTCCCAACAGATCAGACGCGGAGGATTTGGTAGTACTGATCCTCTCACGGTTAAATGGGCTTCATTATTGACTCAGACTGATCGTCCCTCTATGACTCTTAAAATTAGAGGAAGGACTTTCTCAGGTCTAGTAGACTCTGGAGCCGATATTTCAGTAATAGCCTCCCAGCATTGGCCTAATACCTGGCCCACGCAAGCAACCTCTAGTTCAGTAGAAGGAATAGGTTTTGTGACGGTAGAAGAAATTCGACAAAGTAGTGTGCCACTTAAATGTGAGGGACCAGATGGATTAGAAGGAGTTATCCAGCCTTTCATCTTAAATACCCCCATTAATTTCGGGGGAAGGGATCTCTTGCAACAATGGGGAGCCGAGCTAATCATCCCCCCAAGTCAACCAGCTAATCAAATCATGACAAAAATGGGCTATAAACCAGGACAGGGCTTAGGCAGACAACATCAAGGAATAAAGGAGCCTATCATTGCCCAAGGACAAACTCATAGGGCTGGACTGGGTTACCCTTTTTTCTAGGGGCCATTGAGGAAAAGAGACCTGCCCTTATTAAAATAACATGATAAAGTTCTTCCCCAGTTTGGACTCCTCAGTGGCCCCTTCCAATAGAAAAAATGCAGGCCTTAGAACAAATTATTCAAGAACAATTGCAGGCAGGAGTACAGAGCCTTCGTAATCTCCTTGGAACTCGCCTGTTTTGTTTTCAGAAAGAAATTGGGTAAGTGGAGGCTCTTAATAGACCTTCGGAATGTTAATCCCGTCATGGAGCCTTTGGGTGCCTTGCAGCCTTGGTTACCCATTCCTACAGCCATTCCCAAACAATGGCCATTGATAATAATAGATCTTAAAGATTGTTTCTATACCATAGCCATTCACCCGGAGGATAAGGAGAAATTTGCCTTTTCTATTCCCAGCACTAACAATAAGGAACCAATGAGACAATATCAATGGACAGTTTTGCCACAAGGCATGCCTAATTCTCCTACCATGTGTCAGTATTATGTTGGCCAGGTCCTAAGACCTGTAAGAGATCATTATCCTTGGTCCTATATCATACATTATATAGATGATATTTTGCTGGCGTCACAAACTGCAACCGAATTACAAGATGTGTATCAGGCCACTTCTCAACACTTGACTTCTGCCGGTCTCATAATAGCCCCGGAGAAAATCCAAACTACTCCGGCTTCTTATCTAGGCACTGTGGTAGATAGAACCACAGTGAAACCTCAAACAATGCAAATTCATAGGGATACCCTCCTTACTCTTAACGATTTTCAGAAACTCCTAGGAGACATTAATTGGATTCACCCTCTCCTCGGAATTCCAACTTATAAATTAACAAAATTTATTTAACACTTTACAAGGTGATTCTGCTTTAGATAGTCCTCACGCTTTATCCTTAGGGGCAGAGGCCGAACTGCAGTTTGTTGAGGAGCGATTAAAAACTGCCTTTGCTTACAGGTGTGATGATTCTCTCCCCCTGCTTATTTTCCCTACCCCTCATTCTCCTACTGGTGTCTTAGCGTAAGAAGACAAACCTCTGGAATGGGTGACTTTACATACAAAAACTTCTCGAACTGTTAACTCCATATCTATCTCTTGTCACTTCACTCATTCTCCAAGGACGAAAGCATTCTATTCAAATTCTTCGTTTTGACACAGCTTTCACTGTTTTACCTATCTCTTCCACATCTTTTAAGGAAGTACTTCCTTTTTCTACTGATCTGCAAATATCTCTTGCTGATTATACTGAGCGCATAGGTTGCCACTATCCGTCAGGCAAACTATGGGACTTCCTAAGCGTACTGCCTGCGTTATAAATCGCGTAGTTCATAACGCCCCAATCCCTTCAGCTCCTACGTACTTTATTGATGGCTCTTCCTCTGCGCACGCCGGAGTCTGGGGCCCTGCTATTCCGCGCTCCATAAAAAGCCCTTACACTTCTGCTCAACAGGTCGAACTTGCAGCTTTATTGTTCTTATTGCAGAATGTTCATTATCCTGTAAATATCGTATCTGCTTCCTCTTACTTAGTTGGCATTGTTGTGCCTTTGGAAACAGCTCTAATTTCCACAACTCATTCTATCATTAACGCTTTGCTTCAGGAATTACAATTAGAAATTCAATCTCGAACTCACCCTTTGTTCATTACTCGTATCTGCTCTCATTCTAACCTCCCCGGACCTCTTACACAGGGAAATCAGTCTGCTGATTTATTGGCTACTCCTATTTTTTGAAAGTCCACAAGCAGAACATGCCCATCTTCATACCACCGCCAACCACCTTCATTCACACTATAAAATACCCTTGCGCCCTGCCAGTCAAATAGTCTCTTCCTGTCCCGTTTGTCGACCTCTACATTTTACTGAGTATCCGGCGGGCATCAATCCCAGAGGCACAGCTCCTGATTGTATTTGGCAAATGGACGTTACTCATTTCCCACCTTTCAGACATCTCTCGTATATTCATGTTACAATAGACACCTTTTCAGGATTTCTTCATGCTACTCCATTGACGGGAGAAAAGGCTGGGCATGTTATCTCTCATATGCTTGAACGTTTCGCTATTACGGGGTTACCTACTTGTATCAAGACAGATAATGGCCCAGCATATACTAGCAAAAAAGTACGAGAATTCCTTGCAGAATCGCAAATACAGCATATCACAGGTATTCCTTATAATCCTCAAGGACAGGCTGTAGTAGAAAGGGCGCATGCCACCATTAAAAAACCACTCCATAAAACTATGTCTAAAAAGAAAGGAGGACTCTCCCCCTGAGAAGTCATGGCACAAACCTTATTTATTTTAAATTTTTTAAACTTACCCCAAGGAGAACCATATACTAGAGCTGACAAACATTTCTCGTCAGCCTCAGTCTCAACTCAGGATGTACCCGTGTGGATAAAAAATGAGGAAAATAATTGGTTGCCCAGGAAATTAATTAGCCAAGGCCCTGGCTCTGCTTGTGCACTCTCTCTCAAATAAATAAATAAATCTAAACAAAAAAATTGTGCGATCATATATTTTAGTGTTTTAGGTTTCATATGTTCCTGAGATTTTACTCTTATCCAAAGTGTACGTGTATCAAAAACTTAATCCTATAATGTAAATTATTTAAATTGACAAATAGAATTAATCATATATTATCCTAACAATGTTGTCATTAATTTCTATGCAACAAGGTGACTTGAGTTTCTCTTGTTTAGAGTAAACTAGGATATGTCATGCTAACAAACAAAGCAAGTGATTATTTATGTCTCTTATAAATTCTTCTCTGGGTCCAGGAAATTCTGTCGAGAAATTCCTCCAAGCAGAGACTCAACAATCCAAAATCAGCAATTCTACCATTTTTCTCCTAGGATATCCTGCACACCATCTTTCTCAGGAGAAACAAAAACCTGGATAATTAAGCTTATTACTGCCTCAACTCAGAGGAATCTACATTTCTACTCATTTTATTGGCCATTATTTTAGATAACTGTAAGTAGGCCTAAAAATAAAGATGTTTTGCTCCTTAATTTACTCTGAATAACCGTCTTTTAACTAGAATGTGGAGTCTAATAACATTAATGTAATTATATAAATCACTAGATTTAGACCTACCAGTTAAGTTTTTGTTTTTGTTTGTTTGTTTGTTTGTTTTCTTCCCTCTTTAGATTAGTTGATATTTTTGGAAAGTGCAGCTTAATTTATTTATTGGTGATTTGGCTGTACCTCTTTAAATTAATTTTTAGTGTTTATCTAGGAATTAAAATACATACCCTTAACTTCTCTCAGTCTTCTTAAACATAAGCAAACTTGGAACAATATCATCTAATTTAGTGTCCCGAACCCTACCTTGTTTTATCCCTTATGCTTTAAATATAATGTAAATAAACTCAATGAAAATATTTCTTGTTTTATACATCATAGGTATTATAAGGAAGTCCAGAGGAAAATTTTTTTTTTTAATTTACCAGTTATTTTCCAGAGCTGATACTACTTATTCCTTCATAAATATCAAAGTTTCCCATTGGTATCATTTTCTTTCAACCTGAAAAATCATCTTTAGTATTTCTAGTATTTCAAGTCTCCTGGCCAAAGATTATATTTTTGTTTACTTAAAAATGCATTTATTTATTTCCATTCTTTTTTTTAAAAAGTACTTATTTATTTGAGAAAGAGAGAAAGAGAGAGGGAACACAAACAGGGAGAGGGGCAGAGGGAGAGAAGCTAAAGCAAACTCCCCCGAGTGTGCACAGCCCTGTATGGGGCTCAATCTCATGACCCTGAGATTATAACCTGAGCGGGTGCCGACAGTTGAATGTTTAACTGATTGAGTCACCCAGGTGCCCTATTTATTTCCATTCTTGAAGGATGTTTTTCTGCTGGATATAATACTTTGAACTTATAGTTTTAGTTCTTTCAATACTTTCTAGATGTTGCTTTTTTTGAGAGAGAGAGAGAGTGTGATCTGGGTTGGAGTGGGGGTGCAGAAGGAGAGGGAGAGAGAGAAACTTATTTTTTAAAGGTTTATTTATTTATTTTAGAAAGAGAGAGCACAAGCGGGAGGGACAGAAGGAGAGGGAGAGAGAATCTCAAGCTGACTCCACACCTAGAGTGGAGCCCAACATGAGACTCAATCCCAAGTCTCTGAGATCAAGACCTGAGCTGAAACCCAGAGTTGGACACCTAATGGACTGAGCTGCCCTGGTGCCTAATGTCGCTTGTTATCTGGCCTGTAATATTATTGATGAGAAATCAATGGTCATTAGAATTGTGGTTCCCCAGTATAAAGGTCATTTTTCTCTGGCTAATTTCAAGACATTTTATTTATCTTTTGTTTCCAGTGCTTTGTGGGCATGGTTTTCTTCACATTTATCTTTCTTGAAGTCTGGTGGGCTAATTGAATATATAGATTTATGTCTTTCACAAAATTGTGAAAAGATTTTCTCTCCTATCTTTTTGTAGAACTCAATTGCACATATTTTGGACTTTCTAATATTGTTACACAGATTGCTGTGTTTTTTTTTTTTCCCTTTTAAAAAATATTCTCTTTTCACATTGGATAATTTCTATTGAGCTATTTAAAAGTTTGGTGATTCTTTGTATGAACATCCTTCTGATATTAAGCTGTCTAGAAATGTTTAATTTCAGATATTATATTATTCAGTTCTAGAATTTCCCTCTTGTTCTTTTTTATATTATTATTTTTTTAGAAAGAAATGAGAGCTCAGGCTCAAGCAGGGCAGTGAGGGTTGGGCAGAGGGAGAGAATCTTAAACAGGCTCCATGCCCAGTATGGAGCCCAACATGGGGCTTGATATCATGACTCTGAGATCATGACCTGAGCCAAAATCAAGAGTCAGACACAACCTACTGAGCCACCCAGGTGCCCCATTGTTCTTTTTTTTTTTTTCTTTTTAAAGATTTATTTATTTATTCGAGGGAGGGAGTGGCAGAGGGAGAGAGAGAGAGACTCTTCAGTGAGCACAGAGCCCCACATGGGCCTTGATCTCAGGACTCTGAGATCATTACCTGAGCAGAAACCAAGAGGTGAACTTTTAACAGACTAGCCACCCAGGCACCCCACCATTGTTCATTTTCTTAAGTATGATTTCTGTGTTGATATTTTCTGTCTTCTTGTTCCATACAAGCAATTTTCCTTTATCTCATCAAGCATAGTTAGAGCAGCTATTTTAAATTTGTTCTCTGATAATTCTAAAATATCAGGATTGGTCGCCTGGGTGGCTCAGTTGGTTAAGCGACTGCCTTTGGCTCAGGTCATGATCCTGGAGTCCCGGGATCGAGTCCCACATCGGGCTCCCTGCTCAGCAGGGAGTCTGCTTCTCCCTCTGACCCTCTTCCCTCTCGTGCTCTCTATCTCTCATTCTCTCTCTCTCAAATAAATAAATAAAATCTTTAAAAAAAAATATCAGGATTGATTTCCATTGATTTTATTTTCTCTAAGAATGGGCTGCATTTTCCTGTTTATTCATATGTCAAGCAATTTTGGATTGTTCCTGTATGTTATGTTGTGTAAACTTTAGATTCTACTCAGTTTCTCCCATGAGTGTTAGTATTATTGCTTTAACTGGCAATTCACTTGGTTGTACACAAACTGAAAATTCTGTGTCTTTTACAGGAACTCATATCTCAGTTCAGTCCTTCCCTTCCCTTCCTTTCCTTTTCTTTTCATCTCTCTCTCTCTCTCCTTAGCTGGGTTGTTTATAGTCTGCCCATACATGATGGCACTGGGGCCAGACAGAGATTTGCACATGTACATAGAATTTGCCTTCTCTTTCTGGCTCTCCATTTTCTATAATCATCATCTACTATTTTCATCTCATTCTATCATTTTAATGGCTGTTGATGCCCTGATTGCCACCCTCTTGCATTTTGAATCAAACTCAAGAGACTGTGAGTCATCAAAATTTTGGCCAGCAAAAAAAAAAAAAAAAAAAAAAGGATGACTGCAGGGTGCCCACAAGAAGCACAGCAAATAAAAAAGGGAGGACATAGTGGTGGTGGTGGTAGTTTGTCACATGCTTGTTTCTTATTCTAAATTTCTACTTCCTTCTAGAATCTTCTACTTTTATTCACTTTCCAGATCCTTTAGGTAGTTTGGTGTATATTGTACAGAGTTTATGGAAAGTAGACTTTCCAGTTGTGAATGGAAGGGGAAAGAAAAAAAAAACTGAATATTGGTGTATACTGGTGACGCTGTCTTCCAAAACTTGCTTCAGTGTACCCCAAACTCTTATGATAGAAGTGTTAAAGTAGAAGTTCCTGTTTAAGATAAATTGCATAATATAATAGTTTTCTCCACTTAACTAACATTTGGTGAAGTGCACAGAAATAGATATTAAATAAACCCTTGTTACATTAACACTCTATAAAGACTGAATAAAACATAATAACTTTTATCTAAAAACTGACATATTTCTTGAATTTGCTAACTGAATTCACTAAGTATAAGTATCTAAAATATTAGATCAATATCACATTTTAATATGGCAATTAACGTACTAAAGTGTGAGATAATTTTAATATATAATTGCTTGAGAGCTCAATTTGACATTTTTTACTACAGATTTAGAACTGAAAGAATATGAATAGATTCCTTCTGGTAGTAAGCCAAAAACTCAAAGGAAGCATGTTATCTTCTTAGAATGAAATAGTAAGAATGTTTTACTGAGGACACTCTAAGTCTCAAATATAAGGAATTTTATTTAGTTAAATATAAATATAAATATAATTGTGGATAACCACAATTTTATTTTGTTTTTCATATACATATAAATAATTTGTTTTATGAAAATTAATTTTGTCCTGAAGTAGCATTCCATGAAATGTTGTAAAAAGGGTATTAAATTATTAAAAATGAAATATATATGATATAACAAATACATTCAAAATGGCCTTCATTTGCCTTATCTGACTGCATGTACTAACAACTTTTAATCTTAAATCCAATTCACTAATACCAACTAAAACAAATCAAACTGGGAGACAAAGTACAGTGACATGTTACCAATATAGAATTATTTAATCTGAATTAGGTTTTTGAATATTATAAACATATTCATGTGGCAAAGAACATTTTATTATAGAGATCAAATTTGCATTTTAAAAATCAATCTAAACTTTGTTATCTTTTAAGCACATTTTATTTTTTCCCCAAGGTTTCTCAAGGCCATGCATATTGATTAATTGTTTGAAGTATAAATTTATTGTAGCTGTAAACTATTCACAAAAGAGTTTATAGTAAAGAGTCATGAACCTAAGAATTAACTGTAGCTATAAAGAATTATCTTTACACTTGGAGTTTTACATCCACCAATACATTATTTCTAAAAGTGGCTTAATAAATCTGACAGTCTTTATCTCTGCTACTTGGTCTCAATTTGTATTTTTTAGTTCATGGGATATTAAATAAGTCGTTCATCTAAGAAGTTTGTGAGACCCACCAAAGACAACTAGAACACTGTATAACTAATACTCACACATATATGCATACACACAGGATGGTAGAAAAATTCTAATATGGTTCTCAATGATCCCCACCTTCTTGTATTCCAAAAAAAAAAGAGCAGTAGCAGCCCAGGCCACACCAGATAATTGCTTCTAATGCTCATATCCTAACAGTCTTCAAAACCATTTGGAACTAAAAGTTAGCAGTCCTACTCATCTTTTCTTCATCACTGTGGTTGGCAGAATAATGTCCATGTCCTAATTCTCAGAACCTCTGATATATTATCTTATGGCAAATGGGACTAAAAAGTTAAGGGCTTTGAGATAGGAAGATTATCTTGGGTTATCTGAGTAGACCTGATATAACCACAAAAATCCATATTAGAGAAAGGCAGGGAAGGTCAAAGTAAGAAGTAAAAGATGTGATGATGGGAATAAAAATCTGGAGTGATATAAAGAAGGGGCCATGATCCAAGAAATACAGGCAGCTTCTAGAAGCTAGAAAAAGAAAGGGGTAATTTTTCCTTGAAAACTTTAGAAGTAATGCAGCCTTATAACACCTTGACTGTAGACTTTTCTGAACAACATGGATGAATCAGAAAAGCAACAAATTTAAGCAAAAGATGCTATGTCAAAACAGGTAAATAAAGTATGATTTATTTATAAAAAAAAATTAGCAAAGAAAGAAAGTAATCTACGGTGTTGAGGTAAGGAAAATGGTTTCCTTAGTGAGCTGTTTGTGACTGGACATACCATAAGGAAACTTTTTGAGTGTTGAGAATAATCAATTTCATAATTTTGGTGGTGGTAACATAGGTTGGTTCAATTTGTGCAACTTTAACAGGCTACAAACATATGAGTCACGTATTTTTCTGTATATGTTACACTTCAGTAAGGAGTTTACTTAGAAAAAAAAATGTCAGACTGCTTATACAAAACAACATTTTCTAATCCTCAATTAAAAGAGTTGAAGTAGAATTCAGTTAAACCAGATTGTCTCAGTTTTGGCACAGCATTAGGTAGCTGACCCACCCATAGCTATAAGTTAAACTATGCATTATGATACTTGGTTTAGGTGCCCTGTTCTTTTGCAATCAACTATAAACTTGGAGAATGGAGAAAGGACAGTGTTCTCATGGAAGAACTGTGGATAGGAAAATTTATCTTAAAAAAGCATGGCAGGATGTCTGCTTGGAAATGTTTTTATGATGTTTCACTGCAAGACCCATATAATCACAATATATGAGGGCAATCTAATTTGAAGATCTGAGTGTTTGAAAGGAACTTTTTAAAACTTCTGCAACCCTAATTAAGGTGATTTGGAAGCAATAACTTTAATGTTGATCATTAAGCATGACACTAAGATGGTAAACAAGAGATGTTGAGAAGCCCACAAGTCCCTGCTGTTATTTCAAAAGCAATGTATTTGAAATAAACTCATTGGGACTGAGATTCTTCTGACAGAACAAAGTGATCTGGGAGCTAGGTAATATTGCCTGTCAGAATAAATTGTCTTGTTTCCTCTGGTGTACCTTAATTATTAATTAGGACTCAACATTAATGTCCATTCTACATTTTCCTAGATCTCTGTAATCATGACACATAAAATTTATTAGAGTAAAATGCAAATAATTTAAGAAATAGAGAAAGAGATTAATATCAAATATTATTAAATCCATTGCTCATAAAATCACTAAATTATGTCTTATTTACAAAAAAATGGTTTTAATTAGTTGAACTGCAACTTGTGGCTTAAGATGGTAAACTGAATTTTATTATTTTTAATAAATGAGATACAAAATTAAATTTTCATACTGTTTTATTTTTTTAAACAATAGATTTTTGAAACTTTTAAAATTATTGGAACATGTAATTGTGGTTATTTACTTTCAATATAATTCTTATGAGAAAATCTTGGAGGAAGTGAATAGGTTTCTTTTATGTTTTTTATAATATTTAAAAAGTAAAATCCATCTTTTCATAGATATTCTAGAAAAAATTAACTTGAAAATTATGATTTCTTTTTGGAAGTTATTACATAACTACCAAATTTGATAACTTATTTTGGAAATAAATTTGTCCATGTGAATCTTTGGGGAAATGAGTATTCTGTAGGAAAAAATGGCCAACTTGTGGACCAGAAGTCCATAAAATGAATGGCTTCAGGACCTTTGTGCACTATTTTAGCAATAGATCATGCCTGTCTATGAGTAATATGTTTATTCATTCAATTGGTCAACAAATATGCATTGAAAAAGTATTAAATCTGGGGCACCTAGGTGGCTCAGTTGATTAAGCAGCCAACTCGGTTTCAGTCTGGTCTAGCACCACAACTGGCTCCATGCTCAGCACAGTGTTTGCTTAAAACTCTCTCTTCCTCTACCCCTTCCTTCTCTCTAAAATAAATGAATAAATCTTAAAAAAATAATAATTGTAATGCATCCATTTGTAATCCTAAATTTCATTAAATTACTCATTCAACACCATTTAGACTGTGGCAAAATAACTGACTGAATCAGCCTTTCACCATAAACAATTGTATAACTGATCAAAATATAAGAGACAATTACTTTCAAGTATTTATAGGCATTAAGTAACAGACAGTGAAAAACTACAATTCTTTTTTTTTGATGGTAATTTTAATTTTTTTCTTATGTTATGTTAATCACCATACATTACACCATTAGTTTTTGATGTAGTGTTCCATGATTCATTGTTTGCATATAACACCCAGTGCTCCATGCAATACACGCCCTCTTTAATACCCATCATGAGGCTAACTCATCCCCCCTCCCCCCCCGAACCCTCAGTTTGTTTCTCAGAGTCCATAGTCTGTCATGGTCCATCTCCCCCTCCAATTTCCCCCCTTCATTTTCCCCTTCCTACTATTTTCTTCCTTTTTTTTAACACACAATGTATTATTTGTTTCAGAGGTACAGGTCTGTGATTCAACAGTCTTACACAATTCACAGTGAGAGAAACAGTCAACAAAACCAAAAGGCAACTAACAGAATGGGAGAAGATATTTGCAAATGACATATCAGATAAAGGGTTAGTATCCAAAATCTATAAAGAACGTATCAAATTCAACACCCAAAGAACAAATGATCCAATCAAAAAATGGGCAGAAGACATGAACAGACATTTTTCCAAAGAAGACATCCAAATGGCCAACAGGCACATGAAAAAGTGCTCAACATCGCTCGGCATCAGGGAAATCCAAATCAAAACCTCAATGAGATACCACCACACACCAGTCACAATGCCTAAAATTAACAAGTCAGG